>NW_027616731.1:0-199637 GCF_964187855.1 Myxine glutinosa
GGATGAGCAGGAGATGCGCCAGGGAGAGAGAAGGAGTCAAATCTAAGAGAACTGCGTAAGGGAAGCCCTTTGATGAAGAACTGCGCAGAGGATCGCTTGGAACGATCGTTTGACACGAACTCCCGTTTGGTTTGAGAGTGTTCGGCACGCTATACGCACGCAGCATCCCCACCCCTCGCATATGTAAGGTCTGGTCGCGTGCCAACGACACCAGCTGCCTGCCATTCTTCGCGGCGGACCCGGAGCCTGGAACCATCTGCTTGGACCCTTCTCTTCCTTCCCACCACCATCACCCCCTTTCATGTAAGTGTGTTTGTATTGTCCTGGGCGTGTTATATAAGAGTGTATAAGGTTGCCCTATGCCCTTTTATTCCCTTCTTTTGTATATTCTTGCCTTTCGTTTCCTCTTTTAGTGTAGTTAATAAATCATATTTGTTCTTCCTTCACCCTTCTTATTCTTTGGGTTTTCCTCTCATCCGATCGATTGCGTCCTGTCCCCAATTGAATATCGGTTGCACGATATAAGAACCGCTTATAATCGGGTCTAGTCTTTGTTAACGGCCTGAGTCGTGGCTCGCTTCGCTCGGCGTGTCCATTACAGCCGCGGCTCGGGCGGGGCTCATTTCCTCGCTTACCGGAATGCGCTGGTAATTAGGCAATAGGAACAATTGGCCTACCACCCTATTCAGCGCTGGCTGGAAGTGACGTCATAGCTCCAGGACCGGAGATGGCCAGCTTAATAGACGAGGGGGGCCCCTCGGTAAGGGGAGTGCCGTACTCTGAGATTCGCAACAATTGGTGTCAGGAGTGGGATTTGAAGCCTGAACCAAATTTTAATCCATCAGAAAAAACAATTTGGTCAAAATTACGAGCGGCCGAAATTTTATTATAATATCCAAATTATAATCGTGCCATGGATGATCAAGGCGGTCGGATGCCGGTGGGGGAGAAAGAAGAGGGGTTAGAGGCAATCCAGGACCCCAGGGAGGCAGTGGGAGTAATAGAAGAGGAGGTTGAGGAAGGCGTGGTAGAGGGGGTTGCAGGTGCACAAGATGGCGGTGCCTCACACGTGGTCGCGGCAGCGCGGGGTGGCGGCGCCTTGCGCATGGTCGCGGCAGCCGGGCCCGCAGCACCGCAGCACCAAATTGAAGGGTTTGGAAACAGAATGAGTGACCGCATACAAAAATGTGGGGAGAACCTAGACCGCATGGCAGGCGGGAAGGGCACACGGGTATGCGACGAGGTAGTGCGGCTTGAGAAGCGTGGAGAAACCGAGGCTGAGCAAGGCAAAGTCACGTGGACCGGGGTAGAAATCGCAACCCGGGGTATGGGGAAGCCGGCGACTGCCGAGGTAGAAGAGAAAATTTTAATAGAGGCAGCGGTCATCGAGGGAAAAGACATTGAAATTAAAGAAAAAGAAATTAGAATCGAATCAATCGAACAAATAGTCGAAATTGAAATTGAAAAGACGATGGAGGTCGTCCAGGAATTGAAGGGAGAGATGGATAATGCACAAAGTCTGGATTCGCATCGTGATGCTGTACTTCCTAACCCGAATAAAGATTTGCAGGTGGTGTTGGAGTGAAGAAGAGGAAGCGCCCAGGTGAGTCGGGCTGTGTTTGGTGCAAAAAGAATTTTCGCGCGCTTGGGATGCAGGTGTAACCCGGGCGCTCGTAAAAGGTCCGTGTTGCGCGTTATGAATGGCAATGGCGCGCGTGTACGAATGGCGTCGGAGCGCGAGTGTGTTACCGAGTTCGAGGGCGAACGCACGTCGGAGTGTCTGTGTGATGAATGTGACACAGAGAGTGAGAGCGATACAGAGTGTGGAAGTGGGAGTGATCATGACCAGGAGTGTGAGTTGGTTGTGGCGGGTGTGCGGGAGGGCACATCGGAGCGCGTGAGTGGGTGTATGCGGGAGTACACACCCGTGAGTGGTACGGAGTACGTACCGGGAGAGTGTGCACAGGGAGAGAGTGCGGTGACGGAATGTGCGGAGAGCGTGAGGATGACTTGGTGTGCGAATGAGAATGTAAAAAGGAACGCGTGGTGTGAGCATGCGAGGGGAGCATCGACGTTAACCGGAACAGCGTTCAGACCGACGTTTAGCCGACGCGAGCTCCCAGTCCGTGCCGGGCGTTGGGTGCTGCAGGAGCCGGCGGGGATCGGTGTCATGTCGCCCCTGTTCGGAGCGTCGTGCACGATTCGGGCCGGGCCCCGCCCTGCACGGTCGAGTCCGCGCTTTGCCAGGCAAAGCGGGCGGCCCGGTTCGAGAGGAAGGAGGAGGGGTCGAAACGGCGCCCCTTGTGGTGGCGGCGGTCCACCCGGGCATGGCTAGGCCATCACGCTTGGGAGCGCAAGGCCCGGCGCCGGGATGGTGCTTGGAGCCTTGGCCCGAGCAAACCTCCTCCCCTGAATCGAATGCTGGACGGACTCAACCTACAGTAGACCAAACCACCCATATGCATTGCTCGGCTTTGCGAAGCCGAGCTTTGATAATGCAAGGACGTACCGAGAGGCTCTGAGTGAAGTGGACTAATGGCGATAGCGATAGTGTGATTGGGAATTGATGGCAAATGGTATATGATGTAGTGATGGGTGGTGGTTTTACCATTCACCTCACATCTGGGGGCAAAGGAGCAATAGGATTTATGGGGTATGGCTGTGAAAACTAGCCTGGGAGGGTTAGGTTATAATGTTAGGGTTTAGAAATGACAATAGGTAACTTTAAATTTAAATAGCGACATTGTACCTGTAGAGGGGACGTAGCAGATTAGTGGATTATAATGACGAGGGAGTGCAATAGTATAAGGGGCGACTGGGAAGCACGAATCTTAGAAGGGAGTAGTCAGCTTAGATGACGCTATGTGTTTGTGGTGAGAGTGATGAAATAAGGAATTGAGAGGCAATGGTTTGAAGAAGTGAAAGTGTATTGAGCAGAGTATTGTGAAAGGTGTGATTGTGCATTGAATTGAGTGTATTGTATTGAGTGAATGCGCCTGGAGGGAAGGAGGGTGCAAGTGCCACCAGGTGTGCAGGTGCCACCTGGTGTGCAAGTGCCACCAGGTGTGTGGGCACAAGGTGTGCAAGTGAAAATACAGGTGAATGGAGAATGGTTGCATGAAATAGATGGTCTGGAGTGAATGGTATGGAATAAATGGAGTATGGAATGGATTGAAAATGGATGGAGTGGAATGGATGGAGTGAAAATTTGTGAGAGCGGACACCCATCACAATCGGGAGAGTGAAAATTTGTGAGAGTGGATACCCATCGCAATCGGGAGAGTGAAAATATGTGAGAGCAGACACCCATCACAATCGGTAGAGTCAAAATTTGTGAGAGCGGACACCCATCACAATCTGGAGAGTGGAAATTTGTGAGAGCGGACACCCATCACAATCGGGAGAGTGAAAATTTGTGAGAGCGGACACCCATCCCAATCGGGAGAGTGAAAATTTGTGAGAGCGGACACCCATCACAATCGGGAGAGTGAAAATTTGTGAGAGCGGACACCCATCACAATCGGGAGAGTGAAAATTTGTGAGGGTGGACACCCATCACAATCGGGAGAGTGAAAATTTGTGAGAGCGGACACCCATCACAATCGGGAGAGTGAACATTTGTGAGAGCGGACACCCATCACAATCGGAAGAGTGAAAATTTGTGAGAGCGGACCCCCATCACAATCGGGAGAGTGAAAATTTGTGAGAGTGGACACCCATCACAATCGGGAGAGTGGAAATTTGTGAGAGCGGACACCCATCACAATCGGGAGAGTGAAAATTTGTGAGAGCGGAAAACCCATCACAATCGGGAGAGTGAAAATTTGTGAGAGCGGACACTCCTCACAATCGGGAGAGTGAAAATTTGTGAGAGCGGACAACCATCACAATCGGGAGAGTGAAAATTTGTGAGAGCGGACACCCATCACAATCGGGAGAGTGGAAATTTGTGAGAGCGGACACCCATCACAATCGGGAGAGTGAAAATTTGTGAGAGCGGACACCCATCACAATCGGGAGAGTGAAAATTTGTGATAGCGGACACCCATCACAATCGGGAGAGTGAAAATTTGTGAGAGCGGACACCCATCACAATCGGGAGAGTGAAAATTTGTGAGAGCGGACACCCATCACAATTGGGAGAGTGAAAATTTGTGATAGCGGACACCCATCACAATCGGGAGAGTGAAAATTTGTGAGAGCACACACCCATCACAATCGGGATAGCGCGGGTTAGTGAATGGAGGGAAAAGGTGTGTGAGCACAAAAGGTGTGTGAAACAAAAAAAGGTGTGTGAGCACAAAATGGTGTGCAAGACATTTGGTGAGTGGAAATAAATGGTGTGCAAGACATTTGGTGAGTGGAAATAAATGGTGTGCGAGACAAAAGGTGTGAAAGTGTGAGTATTGTGGAATACGTGGAGTGGAGTGGTTGGTGCGAAAGGAGTGAGTGGGGACAGGATGGACCCCCTCACGAGTACCCGGGCAGGGTAGTTTAAAAGTTAGGTAGAGGGAGTAGGTAAATTGTGGTTGGATATTGGCATCTGTGGTGCGAGTAGTAGCACAGAAGTGTTGTGAGGGGTGCATTAGTAGAGTAAATTGGCTGGGCGTGTGGCCTGTTAGTGAGTGTGATTGAATAGGCACTCCGCCACTGTTAGTCTGTCGGCCAGGTGAGGCTGCAGGTAGGCTCTGGGAGCCAGTAGTTGTTCAATGGGGCCCGAGGATCCGGAGGACGGACCCGGGTAGCCCTACGCCAGAGAGGGCAGTAGGGGATGAGAGCGCCAGAGGGCCTTCCCCAGGTATGTTAGAGTAAGGAGCAGGTAAGCTCGGGAGACAACTACAGTGGCGGAGGTGTGCAGGTGAGCGGACCTGCTGGGAGTGCCACACGACCCAGCCCGGAAATTGTGCGAGGGCACCGGGAGTAGAATCGGGGGAGTGAGACCCCAAATTGGTGAGCACCACAGTTTGGTCAATGGGAATTCGGTTCTTAGAACCACATAGTGTAAGATGGCCAATGGATTGGCAGGGTGAGACCCCGGGTAGTGTAAAAGTGTTAATGTCATTCAGAGAGTAGTTTAGGATTGAAATCTCTTCGCACCATCTGCATCCACTCACCTGAGGTGATGATAGGACTCCACACCGATTTTTGCAGACATTTGGTATGAAAGACGCATCATGACGTGGGTGTGACATTGTACTTGTTATGTTCCATCTCTTCCTCCTTAGGAGGGATTGATGAGAAATTGGGCTTTATGGCAAATTTTGTTAGAGGGATTGTGGACGAATTTGGTATAGAGGGGAGATAGGGTGAAGACAAGATGTAGCGACGAATTTGTAAATTGTGTAAATACCGGGTAAGGGCAAGGGTAGATTAGGTGACAGGGGGGGGGGGGGGCATACGGTAGGGATGAGCTTTCTCCGCTCACTCTCCTGCACACCTCACCTCTGCATTACCTTGTGTTGATGTGTACCCTTGCGCCCTTGCACCCCGCTAACCCCTGCTTTGTCTTCCTTCCCCACTCATGGACCGTGGTCTTTGTGTGCTGAGGGGAAAGTGTGCAGGTGCCCGCAGTTGTGTGCCTGCACCCTTGCTGCTGCCTGCCTGGACCGGTACCACACTTATGGACCACACGTTGTTGTGGCCGAGCACCACCATATGGACCACATGTCTGTGGCCGAGCACCACTCATGGACCCCACGTTTTGGGGCCTGGCACCTCTGCTGGGGACCGGCCATTGTGGCCAGGAGATCTTGCTTGCAGACCACGCTAAAGGTGGCACCTAAGCCATGCAGGTGGACCACCCTTAGTTGGCCCCTGCCGGCCATAATTAAGAAATGGACACGTTTTGTGCCTTCTTATTATTACTAAATAGGCCGCAAGCAAAGAAGTCGTCCAGAACCATCGGCCCAGCAGAGAAGACGTCGCAAGGCATCGTTTATTGAACTGTGATGACTGTGCACCGGATGGTGCTTTTGGTGCTTTTTGTTTCTTTTGGTGCTTTTGGTGCTTTTGTGCATTTTGGTGCTTTTGGTGCTTATTGGTGCTGGTGGTACCGGTGCAGTGCAGTGTATGCCTTCCTCTTTTCAAAAATTCTTCTTTTTGTTTCCCAAAAGACAGGTCCTGGGTTCGCGTGTAAATACCAAGTAGTGTCTTTGTAAATAATGCTCCCCACTGTCAATGTTTAGTTTTGAAAATAATTCCGTGATTCGGTTATCCTGTGGGCATGAATCTGTTAGATAGAATGCAACGCAGCAGGCGGGACATACTTAGTTGTTTTAAAAATGTCGCACTCAGGGTGAAGTTAATAGTAGAGGGTTACCACATCTGAGTGTCACACTAAGTTAAAGTTATTTCGGGCCGGGACGGCCCTGGAGGTAATGAGGGTGCAGTGTTGTGGTTTTTAGAACCCTCCACTTTGTAAATATCTGTAATATTCCCTTATAAATAATCCCCTGTAAATATTCCCATTTTTAGTGAAAATGTCAAAGGTCGCACCCTAGTTAGGCCACAAGCAACACGTAGCACACCATAGGCTTCTTCTTTAGTTATTTCATTCGTATGTGTTTCAGGTAAGGATCTGTTTCCAATAGTTGAATCTGCATTGTATTAATCAAATAACCTAGGCCCCTCCAATTATCCCCAATCTCTCTCTCTCTCTCCAAAGTGCCAATAGCACCTTCAATGGGGCTTGTCCTTCCCAATGCTGCCACATAATCCTATTGCCGTCGTTGCTGCCTTAGCGCTCACTCCAAACTCCATTGAAGATGCGGTCGGCTCGAGGAAAGAAGGGGCGGAGCCACGGGAGGAGGTGTGGCCTCGTCCACGAGCCGTCGAGGGTGGAGCCAGTGAGCCCTAGCTGGCCAACCAGGGCTGAGGTGAGCTCATTAGTAGGCGTAGCCCTATGAAGGCGGCTTGATTGCTAAGTGGGTCATATAAGCGCGAACACGAAGCTTTTTACGCAGATGCGGGGGATGAGCAGGAGATGTGCCAGGGAGAGAGAAGGAGTCAAACCTAAAAGAACTGCGCAAGCGAAGCCCTTTGATGAAGAACTGCGCAGAGGATCGCTTGGAACGATCGTTTGACACGAACTCCCGTTTGGTTTGAGAGCGTTCGGCATGCTATACGCACGCAGCATCCCCGCCCCTCGCATATGTAAGGTCCGGTCGCGCACCAACGACACCAGCTGCCTGCCATTCTTCGCGGCGGACCCGGAGCCTGGAACCATCTGCTTGGACCCTTCTCTTCCTTCCCACCACCATCACCCCCCTTTCGTGTAAGTGTGTTTGTATTGTCCTGGGCGTGTTATATAAGAGTGTATAAGGTTGCCCTATGTCCTTTTATTTCCTTATTTTGTATATTCTTGCCTTTCGTTTCCTCTTTTAGTGCAGTTAATAAATCATATTTGTTCTTCCTTCACCCTTCTTATTCTTTGGGTTTTCCTCTCATCCGATCGCTTGCGTCCTGTCCCAATTGAATATCGGTGGCACGGTATAAGAACCGCTTATATTCGGGTCTAGTCTTTGTTAACCGCGTGAGTCGTGGCTCACTTCGCTCGGCGTGTCCATTACAGCCGCGGCTCGGGCGGGGCTCATTTCCTCGCTTACCGGAAGGTGCTGGTAATTAGGTAATAGGAACAATTGGCCTACCACCATATTCAGCGCTGACCGGAAGTGACGTCATAGCTCCAGGACCGGAGATGGCCAGCTTAATAGACGAGGGGATTAAGCCCCCCTCGGTAAGGGGAGCGCCGTACTCTGAGATCTGCAACAATATATATAAAAGCGAAATGTCCGTTTGTCCGTAAAAGGGAAATGTCCATATACATATGGTAGTGCAAGGTGCACTACCTCTGTGGGAGCGCTACGATAAATCTGGATCAAAGATATCCCTCAAGTTCGTGGGTGTTAAAGACAGTCTTCAATGAAGAGTTGGCGAGCTATCTCCCGCACCCTGAATAAATTCCACATTTCTGCCATAACCGAGAGAGGGTGTTGCATCAGCTGCACAGCCGTTCCCTGAGACAAAGATGCCACTCGCAGCATACAAAAGAAGAGATCCCTCTGAAGATTTTGTCTATTTGACTTTTTGTTAAGGGGAGATAAATCTGTGATTGAGTGAATATCAGTGATCGTGATCAACAGATGGAGAGAACGGCACACTTGTAAAGTGAAATGTATGACAGGTTCACACTGGTGCTTGGAGCCGTTCTCGTTTTGCTAAAAGTGAATAGATTTTGTCCAACAAAAGGTCAAGATCATTTTTATCAAGAGGTTTGGTGTAAGACAAGGATGAAATGTTTAGATTTTCGTAAATATCTGGATTCGAGAATTTTAAAGCGATTCTTCACCACTGAGAGATAGGGCAAAAACGGTATTTAGCATTATATCGCAAAAAGTTGAGGACGTATTCGGAGGAAACTTGGTTGACGGGTTGGGTATATTACAAGGAAGAATTCATAAAATTTGGGTGAAGATTAGAATCCGGATGAGATCATTTTTAAAGAGACTCTTCACCAATGAGTGACAGGACCAAAAAGGATATTTAACATTATATCTCAAAACGTTGTGGACGAGTTTTGACAAAACTAGGTGGATTATTTGGTTAGGTGACAAGAGCAAGGCGATTAGAGCTTGGTTCAGGTCCGAATCCATATCGGGCGTATCAGTGGGATACAAAATGTGAACTGTTCAGCCTCTCGGTGTTATTCGCTCTTCTGAGTGCCGTTTTAGTTTAAGACCTTGTGGAAGTGTAACTCAGTGTAACATATTGATTGGCCCTGGTAACTTATTAATTAACCTGGTAACAAAGCAGATACATTTTACATGCAAACTCTGTTAAAGACGAGTTTGTAAATGAGTGTCAGAATGTGTATGAACAATGTAATCTCTTGAAACACCTGGTCAAGGCCCCAGGCTAGAGCACCCCCCCCCCCCCTGCTGTGTAAATGGAAATCACAGCAGGAGGGGAGCGAGCTGATGCCAGGACTCGGTGCGATGCATGACCTCGGGACATTAGCGGAGAGGAGATTAAGTCCAGTTTGGCGATATAACGAGAGCAAACGTTGAGTAAAGTAGACTTGTCCTCAGAAGCCCTGCCCGACGGAACGATGGAATGAACGAGTACGGCGCTGCGGAAGAACATCAGCCGAACGAAAAGGACCATGGAAAAGAGTTAATCTCAGCCATTGAATAATGCGGTATTATTTGGTAAATGGAATGAAGTGAATAATAAACGAGACCTTTTGTAAACCTGAGTTCGGTCATTAGAGTCCTGTGAGTCATACACGAAATTCTTCCACAATATGGAGGCACCGCTGAAATCAATTGTACAAGCAAGTAAAAGGTGAGTGTGTCTTGTTTAGTCCAATATGATTTACGAACTTGGAAGTTATGTGTACATACATGGGGGAGCAGGTGGTCTGGGGCTTCTTTGCGCACCGATGCCGCGATATAGGTGGCGTGAGCCATCACGAATGGGATTTCGATAAACGACTGTAGCAATTTATTCGTTTTTTTTCTAAATGATTTCTGTAAATACGTATTTTTGCGCTGGTTATTAAAGGGCCTTACTGTGACCTGGAAGCAAACGGAGCAAGTGTGCACCTTGCGACCGCTTGCTTCCAGGACGTGTAAGGCCGGTACACTCGTTTACCCACCCGCACACGTATAAAGTACTACCTTTTTTTTTTGCACTTGTTCGAAGCACTTGACTTGCTCGGCGCTCGGCGAGCGACAGGGAACCGGGAAAAGGAATTATATTTATATATATATATATTTCCAATATGGTACACCGGCCACAACGATTTTAGCGATTATCCGAGTTTTTTTTTAACGATTTCTGTAAATACGTATTTTTCCTGCGCTGTGTAATTCTTCTGACACGCGCCACGAAGAAACGCACCACTGATGTGCATGAAGCGACTTGTTTGCCGGTTCGGTAAGGTCCGTCCGTACACGTGTACAATCGTGTACACCCGTTTTAAATAAATAATTTTTTTCAGTTTTCCCGCCATGCCTATAAATTCATGACAGACAACCCCCCCTCATGCCGGTCCAGAATTATGATGAAAGATGGCGATGGAGAAAAAAAAAAAATTGCATAAAATATAAAAAATTGATCTGCTTGATGTTAGTTTAAGGGCTGTTCCAAATTTATCCTGATTATGAGAGATAATTACAGGAAATGTGTACTGTTCTTGTTTGGAGATTATAAGACAAAAACAGCAGAGTGGGAATCGGCAGACAATGGAACAGCTAGCGACGAGTGTTTTGTGAGTAGCAACCACTCTCTGGTCGAGGCTCATAAAAAAAAAAAAAATTGATACTTATTGATTTGGCACGCTTACAATAGATATTAATGGCGAGGGTTCTGTGGTCGTTCGCTTTGGCTCTGCGGATGGACCGAACCATTGCATGTAAATAGAAGGGGGGTTCTGTGGTCGTTCGCTTTGGCTTTGCGAATGGACCAAACCATTGCATGTAAATAGAAGGGGGGGTTCTGTGGTCGTTACTGCCACGTGGTTTCAAAGTTTTGTTGTTGTTGTTTGCACGCATGTTTTTTGCAAGCACGTACGGGCGAGCACGTACGTGCGGGCACGCGCTAGTATATATAAATTGAGGTAATATTAAGTTATGGAATTAATTGCTTTCAACAATGCAAAGGGTGACAAAATATGGGATTTTTAATGGGATTTTTTAATGGGATATTGGTTTAGGAATGTTTAGAGGTCATTGCAATGTGATAATGACTTGTGACCATTTGCTGTTGGAACTTGTTGTTGGAACTTGTTGGAACTTGTTGTTGGAACTTGCTGTTGGAACTTGCTGTTGGAACTTGTTGGAACTTGTTGTTGGAACTTGTTGTTGGAACTTGCTGTTGGAACTTGCTGTTGGAACTTGTTGGAACTTGTTGTTGGAACTTGTTGTTGGAACTTGCTGTTGGAACTTGTTGTTGGAACTTGTTGGAACTTGTTGTTGGAACTTGCTGTTGGAACTTGTTGGAACTTGTTGGAACTTGTTGTTGGAACTTGTTGGAACTTGTTGTTGCAACTTGCTGTTGGAACTTGTTGGAACTTGTTGTTGGAACTTGTTGTTGGAACTTGCTGTTGGCACTTGTTGGAACTTGTTGGAACTTGTTGTTGGAACTTGTTGTTGGAACTTGCTGTTGGAACTTGCTGTTGGAACTTGTTGTTGGAACTTGTTGTTGGAACTTGCTGTTGGAACTTGTTGTTGGAACTTGTTGGAACTTGTTGTTGGAACTTGTTGTTGGAACTTGCTGTTGGAACTTGCTGTTGGAACTTGTTGGAACTTGTTGTTGGAACTTGTTGTTGGAACTTGCTGTTGGCACTTGTTGGAACTTGTTGGAACTTGTTGTTGGAACTTGTTGTTGGAACTTGCTGTTGGAACTTGCTGTTGGAACTTGTTGTTGGAACTTGTTGTTGGAACTTGCTGTTGGAACTTGTTGTTGGAACTTGCTGTTGGAACTTGTTGTTGGAACTTGCTGTTGGAACTTGCTGTTGGAACTTGTTGTTGGAACTTGTTGTTGGAACTTGCTGTTGGAACTTGTTGTTGGAACTTGTTGGAACTTGTTGTTGGAACTTGCTGTTGGAACTTGCTGTTGGAACTTGTTGGAACTTGTTGTTGGAACTTGTTGTTGGAACTTGTTGTTGGAACTTGCTGTTGGAACTTGTTGTTGGAACTTGTTGGAACTTGTTGTTGGAACTTGTTGTTGGAACTTGTTGTTGGAACTTGTTGTTGGAATGTTTTGGGAACATTCAAATGTTGGGTTTTGCTAACGTTTCCACAACGTCGCCACAACGTTTCACTTTCGTTGTTGCAACGTTTTGCTCCAACGTTTTGGGGACATTCGAATGTCAAGTGAATCGAATGAGAATTCAGGAATTATTTCATTATTAACGATTAATGAAGTACTTATTTAATTAATTACATTTCTTATTACATTACAGTAATTACATTACAGTAATTACCTGAGGTAATTACAGTAATTACAGTTCCGGTAATTACAGTAATTACAGTAATCATTACAGTAATTGCAGTAATCTTATTACAGTAATTACATTACATTAACTCAGGCACCTTTTGAGTAAGGAAGCTGATATTTGGACATGACACTGACCAAGTGATGTGGCTGTCAAGGAAAATATTGATTTATTGATTAATCATTTAATAAATTAACTCGTTGATTTATAAATGACTTATTTAATTAAAATTCCTGAGAGATACATCTTCGGATGAAATACTTGCAGATTGGTTATGCTATGAGCCAATTGATTAAGGAAAATATTTTGTGATGGCCATATTGGCAATTTCGTGGCCATATTCGTGGCAACTCAGTTAGTACCACTGCACCTTTAAAATGCATCCCTGCGTTCATTTTTCGATCGATTGAGTTGAAATTTTGAACAATCGGATCTGGACTGTCGTTGTTAACGACTCTAGCACGCACTCGTCCAATCAGGATGGAGCGGTATGGTCCCCGGATCATCACTGCCCGCAGTTTTTAATTAATTTTACTTTTCTCTTGGTCATATAATTTTGAAGACATGCATGTCATGATAGAGGAAATGTTTGTTCTGTTGAACGGAATAAATGTTGTTTATTTGTGTGGGGGTGTATTTTTGTGTATTTTGGATATATTTTTCACGACTAATTCCAGTTAACATCCTGCACAATTTGCTCGTTTGCTGGCCGAGTCGAAATTGCGTTGAGTTTCTATGGCATGCGCCATTAAAAGCGCTGTGTAATGGTTGAGCTCCCTTTATTTCGTTTTGGTCATGCGGATGAGCAAACAAAGTGACAAATGCTGCGACTGGAGCAGTAAAAGCGATGTTTTTTTAAATGGAAACGATGTAATGAGTAATTAAAAGTGGGAGGGGGCAACACCACGCATACCTCTTTTAAGGTGTGTATAAACCCTGGAATAGACGTGGGAGGGGGCAACACCACGCATACCTCTTTTAAGGTGTGTATAAACCCTGGAATATTTCAGCAATCAATACAATGCTGAAACTATGTAAGTTAATTTAATAAGTAATTTAATGAGTAATTTAATGAGTAATTTAATGAGTAATTTAATGAGTAATTTAATGAGTAATTTAATAAGTAATTTAATGAGTAATTTAATGAGTAATTTAATGAGTAATTTAATGAGTAATTTAATGAGTAATTTAATAAGTAATTTAATGAGGAATTTAATGAGGAATTAAAAGTGGGAGGGGGCAACACCACGCATACCTCTTTTAAGGTGTGTATAAACCCTGGAATAAATGTGGGAGGGGGCAACACCACGCATACCTCTTTTAAGGTGTGTATAAACCCTGGAATATTTCAGCAATCAATACGATGCTGAAATGATGTAATTTACTGTGTAAGAGGGTCGACCTTGGGTTTGTTTGGGTTTGTTGTTTATTTTTGTGGGTGTCTATTTTTTGAGTATTTTGGATATATTTTCACGACTAATTCCAGTTAACATCCTGCAAAATTTGCTCGTTTTCTGGCCGAGTCGAAATTGCGTTGAGTTTCTATGGCATGCGCCATTAAAAGCGCTGTGTAATGGTTGAGCTCCCTTTATTTCGTTTTGGTCATGCGGACGAGCAGACAAAATGACGAATGCTGCGGCTGGAGCAGTGGAAGCGATTTTTGAATTGTTCAATGATTATTCGATATTGTTATGACTTATTGTCAATAGGTATACTAAGTGGCCATGAGGTAGCCTGTTGCTATGTACAGTTTTATTCTATTGTTGATTTATACCACATAGCTGTGGTGATAAAGGAAATGTTCGTTTTAAATAGATGATTATGATAGGACCATGACGATAAAATCATGATGATTATTATGAATGATATCATAGGGTTCAAATGCAGAATGATTGCATGAACTTGGGAAAGAACTTTCAAGCCCTATGGGATAAATTGGGTGTTACAAGCGATGGAGTTTCCAAATTTAGCATGATTGAAGGAATTTTACAGTCTTATTTCAGGAGTTTTACGAAATTTATATTGCCAAGAGATTTGGGTACTATTAAAAGAAAAATGATGAGATATTTTTCCCAAAGAACTTTAATATCTGCCATCCATTTTGGCTGTCTCACGAATGAAGGATGAGTTGCCTTTAGTGGTTGCAAAGAAAATTTGTGGAGACCAGGCAAAATGGGGAAATATGTCAGATATGACCCTAGGACAGGACGGTGATTCATCAATTAACATGAGGTACGAACCAGAGGTGACGACCGATGAGATTCGATCTCAGTCAATGGATGGACCTGTCCTGACATCATTGGGGAAAGGGCTTATGCAAGGAGTCATCCAAAATGATTAATTTGATTTATTGATTAATATTGATGAATTAATTGAAATTGAATAATTGATTGAATTGTTAATTGATTGAATCTAATTGACTGAATTTAATTGAATAAATTTAACTGAATAAATTGAACTGAATAAATTGAATTGAATATATTGATTGTTTGATTGATGAAAATGCGGTCTCAAGAAAGAAGCTTTGATATCTTTGCGAGATATTAACAATGTGGAGACAACCTGGGAAAATTGAGCAAGGTGGTGAGTTTATATACAGATATATATGTGCGGTTACCATTGTGTGATTTCCCCGTCAACAGAGCGGACACCTGATGATTCACCCATTTCATACTGACCCTCCGGCTCATCTGCAAATACTGATCTGTGAGATTGGATTGTGCAAAAGCCACAGCTGAGGGAGATTCTCTGGAAATCACCGTGTGAACAGGTGGAGAGACCCTTCCTGGAGGTACGAGTGAAGCTTTAGAGGAACAAACTACAACACATCCAACGCTACTTTGATAAAAGGCAGAATGGGAAATGGAGCCTGCAAGAATACACAAGGACAACCAGAGATTCCACAAAAAGGTACTTGTACACATCATATGTACGACCGTTATGGTGCAGAAGCTATAAGGCAGGTCGAGAATTGGTATTTGTGGACAAAGGGACATGATGAGGAGTTTCCAAGAGATGGTACATTTGAGCGAAGTCGATTGGAAAGATTGGAACAAAGATTGAAAGCCAGGAAGAGACAGAATCTAACGGTAGACTGGCTTGCATTCCATCTTTGGGATGGTGAATCCAGACAACGGGAACAGCAAGAACGGATAACGGATCTAGAACTTAAAATAAAAAGGATACAGGATACAGTGGAGGAGACAAATGCACAACTGCCCTCGAAATTAGGAATGAAAGGGACAGTTGTCCCATCTGATTTCCAGTTGTCTCCCCAAAAAGGACGGTACAGAGAATTTTTTCGTGTTTCAGGAGACAACGAGAGATTGCAGTGGCAACTCAGGGATGTAGAGATGCAGCCCAGCAATACAAATGCACAGGTGCACAGATCAGACAACGACAGAAACCGGTGTTTCAAGTGTGGACGGATGGGACATTGGAAAAGAGGATGTCCGTATACCAAAAGGAAGACAAGTTAATAGGGTAAACCAAGATCAAGGGTACCAGTGCTGACCGATACCTCAGACAATGATTAGGCCTTCATTGCTGCAAATCCCAAATGATGATTGGCCTCAACAGATTCGATTACTGGACAAACATGAATAACTGTCGATGATTCTTGGGTCTGAAAAGTTTTCGGAGCAAGAATTATTCATTTTTTCTTTTGCTTGTAAGCAAATTAGTAATTAATTGATCACATGCCGAAATTGGATCTTTTATGTTGGGCACACAATTTTAAATTTACAAAGTTGGAACAATTGCTTTGCAAATTTTTGAAACCAAGGGACAAGGGTCACATGATGATCAGGTGGGAATGTCGGACTAGTGTTCCGCATGATTGATAGGTCAGTGGTCGACTGACATGCAAATGGGTGTGTAGTCAAATTTGGATAAATTATGGTGGGAACTGAAAGGGTAATTTCAATGTGACATCATAGGGCTTTTCTAAGAATAGACTTTTAGTTTATTTGTGTATAAGCATTTTAATTTGATTGACAAATTTTATGAAATTGAAATAAAATTGACACCCATCTGATCTGTAAATAATGGTTCCAACGCAAACAAATATGCATAATGCATGTGTGTGTGTGTTTTTGTGTATCAATCTTACAAGATTGTTGACACCGACAGTGTGCCTTGTCTGAAAATAGATAGTTCCAATGTGGGAGTACACAATGTGGGAGTACAAAAAAATGTGGGAGTACAAAATTAGCCAAATTTGGGAGAGGTCTTACACTGACTTCCCAGAGTACTCTGCTCACGGATTTTTATATATATAAACTTGAATTTTATCAGCATATAAATTGTGCTGTATGTATGGATGTGTTTTAGGCATAGATGATATGGGAAAATAGTAAAGAAAATTTTGCTGGTTTGAACTATTGTGGGTTTTCAGTTCTGGAGTTTAAACAAAGTCACTGGTTAACAGATGAGAAAGGATAGTAAATAAATTATTCGCTGCTGGGCAAATTAAGTACGATATTACTAAGACTTATGAGAGCTATTGTTCCGCCTTACAGCAGTGGAAAATTATTGGGAAAAAATTAGATCCAACATAATGAATCTATAAAAGAATGTGATAGGGATAATATCCTCAATTTGTACTAATTATTTGATTGTGGGTAAAGGAATTAAGTTATCGTAGTGGATTGTTAACAGCAGCCTGAAAATGTCCTGAGAGTGTGCATCCATGTAATCAGAAATCCCAGATTTGTTTTTTACAAACAACATTTTGGTAGAGGTCTTGTGTGGAACACTTCCTTGGTAGATAAAAAACGGTACTGCATGCTGGCAGCCACTTTTACGGCCAGTTAGGCCAAACAAATTGAGAGGAAATTGTAGTTAAATACGTAAGTTACACATGGCTATTTGAAAAAAAAAGGAAATTTGTTGAGATGGGAAACATTTTTCGAAGGTTTATTAAGGTGTTATAATATGACATGTGGCAAGGCAAACTATTGGATGGGAAAATTAGATCTGGCTATAGAATAAATTCATTGACCCCTTGAAGTTAATTCTTCGAATCATTGTTTCACTGGCATTTTTGTTCAAATTGGAAATAGTTTGGTAGAGCTTTGGTTAAAACCTTTGGTTGCGGTATCTTGGAACGAATTGATAAACCATAGGAGATTGATAAGAATAGAAACAAATATGGACCCAAAATAGAAAGTTGGATTCATGCCTCTCATTGCAAGCAAGCACATGGGGCTAAGGTGGACGATCCCACAGAAAATGAGGCTGCACCTAGCAGCCCAGCAGAACATTCAGTGGTAGAAAAATGATAGTCGTGATTTACAGTCATTTGAATTACATTTTAACACCCCTTGCATTGATAAACATTACATTTTCAACATGTGATATTCCTACTTGGAATAGTGACATTTATTTGCCTACATGACATACAATTATCTACTGATATTAATACAGCATGAGTGAAAAAAAAAAAAAAAAAAATGTATCACAACTACACTCATGATCAGGGGATTGAGTTCAACCCCGGGAGATAGGGGGATCAGGGTAAGACAAATAATCTGATTATGTTACATATTAAGGGATTTTCTTTATTTACCTTTTAGGAAGCTTGTTAGTTTGGTATATAATGTTAAATGTCATCGACATATAACTATGTCATAGGTATGAACATATACAAGGAGTAGCAGACTTGTTTGTTGGTTTAGTAGTTATATTGGCAACTGTTTTAGTGGTGGCTTGCTTGAAAGCCTTAGTGACGGTGTGTTTGAATAAGGTAACCAACAACACGATGATAACGCATGAAGTGACAAATGAGGAAAGAAATGTGGAACCAGAAAAGGAAGACTTTTATGGCAACATAAACAGGAGAATTAAGATAATGGCATAACGACAATGTTATGAGTTGTGTCAATTACAATATCAATGAACTCATATCACCACGAGTGACACACTGTTAAAAAAAAAAAAAAAAAAAAAAAAAAAAAAGAGGGAAAAGAAAAAGTGGAGAGGAATTATGGTAATAATACATTATGCTTAATTTGTTGGTTTGGGAAAATTGTTGTTGGGAATTAGGTATTCCCGTTTGTGATTGTAATCATATACAATGCTATTCTTAGTTTAGTAATAAAATACATACCTGATTGAATATTATTTGTGTGACGCATATAAATGAATATAACTTTTTGAGTTAAGGAAAAACAACAAATTGTTGAATGTGAAACTGTCGGAAGATATACATGATTATGCTGATTTCATGGTAAGATGTACCCTATCTGATTCAGTGTGTGCGGAAAGCAGATTCAGATATGACTGAGCATAAAGATAAGACGAGATCACATTTTGGAGGGATTGCTAACGGAATTGGGAAGAAGTTCGAGAAAGAAAATTTGTGGCTAAAAAATGAAGTTAATCGTGGCATACACCCTCTTTCTCAAAGAATGATGAAGACATTCTCCCGTGTAACTTGGAGATGAATGCTTACCTTCACCAAGGAAATTTATGTGACCATTTGCCTGGATCACACTGCAACATATGAAAGAAAGGCGATCACTTACTCTTGTTCGAAGACTTCGAACATTCACCACATCAGAAGTTGCAGGACAACGACATTTTACCTGCAACCTCTGTGAAATGCGGGGACATATGTTATTACTTCACCAACGTCCGGGGAACCAGCATGGAGCTGCAAAAACGGCTGTGCCCTTGTCACAACAGCTGTGCACGATTCTGCTGGTTGCTCCTGGTAAGGACCATGAATGACCTGAACACCATGGTCCCAACATCAGTGTGGATGCATCCGGCATCCCTGTTCCACATCTTGCTGGCCAATCAACGTCACACCAATACTTGCTGCCCACTCACAATGAGGGAGGAGGCAAGTCGACTACAACTGGGTGAAGGCCTTGTTCAAGGAATCATTATGGTTCACAGCAAAAAGTGGCAAGAATGCTACATGGAGAGAAGGGTCAGTCTATGACTCCGCAGTGTTACCACAACAGCGAAATCCTACACGAAGTAGTGCAGGTGCTATGAAGACATTAGGAGAAAATGTTTCATACCTGGATTCAAACACAAGTGATCAGCCCTTCCTTTCAAACAAAGTCAACATTTGTGTGGAGGCAAACGTTTTTTGCCAGATGGTGCAGATGCTGTACAAAACTTGAAAATGAAGTGAAATTGTTGTATCTTGGTGATGGTGAAGTGTTGTTTTGAAAATATATTTGTGATGCAAATGCAATAGATTGAACGATATGGAAGAAGTCAATGACCAACGAAATGTTTTGTGATTCTTGCAGGATGACGGTGTATGCCTAAGGGAATTTGAATACCAAAGTGATTGATTATTTACTTATACTTGTAATGATGTTTACTAGTAGTGATTGATTGTTTACTTATATTGATGTTTAGATTAATGGTTAATATAAACAAAAACAAAAAGATGAGGGAATTGTGGAAGTGTAACTCAGTGTAACATATTGATTGGCCCTGGTAACTTATTAATTAACCTGGTAACAAAGCAGATACATTTTACATGCAAACTCTGTTAAAGACGAGTTTGTAAATGAGTGTCAGAATGTGTATGAACAATGTAATCTCTTGAAACACCTGGTCAAGGCCCCAGGCTAGAGCACCCCCCCCCCCTGCTGTGTAAATGGAAATCACAGCAGGAGGGGAGCGAGCTGATGCCAGGACTCGGTGCGATGCATGACCTCGGGACATTAGCGGAGAGGAGATTAAGTCCAGTTTGGCGATATAACGAGAGCAAACGTTGAGTAAAGTAGACTTGTCCTCAGAAGCCCTGCCCGACGGAACGATGGAATGAACGAGTACGGCGCTGCGGAAGAACATCAGCCGAACAAAAAGGACCATGGAAAAGAGTTAATCTCAGCCATTGAATAATGCGGTATTATTTGGTAAATGGAATGAAGTGAATAATAAACGAGACCTTTTGTAAACCTGAGTTCGGTCATTGGAGTCCTGTGAGTCATACACGAAATTCTTCCACAACCTGTTATGACATTTTAAGTGATCCATCTAAGAACTTATTTCATGAAAGAAGTTTATTTTACTCACTCATGTTTGAATAATAGCAAAAAGATTACCGTCAGGGATTGATGTCGTTGTTGCTGTTGTGGTGGACGATGTTGCATCTGTATTATCCGACAAAAAGACAAAATTACAATTACAAAAGGTTTATTGCACATTTTTTATGGATTGTTCCCGACATACGTATTCCAATGATTCTACACAAACCAAGCATTTTTCAAACTCGTCTGATATGGAGGGTTACTTGTGGAGCAGATTGCACAACTTACATCAGATTTTCATTGCATTTGGCTTCATTACATATATTTTGCTGATAATTTGTTTCCTATTTCACAACAAGCATTTTTACTATTACAGAAAGACAAGAATATCCCATAATAATGTCCACTACGTGAAAATATCACTTTGAACATGACAACAGTAAGACAAAAATGTAAGCTTTTGTCCTCTAAGATGAGGTACTTTCTTTTATCATTTTTGGAAACTGGTTTTCTTTCTTTTTTTAACAATTAAAGTTAAAACCTCTTTCACAACAATAACTTAGCGATTGAATATTATTCAATCATGTGGACCTCAAACATGTGGGGCCTTCGCTCTATCCTGACATATCTCTCAATACAGGTCGCTCTTCACAAACCAGACATAATCTGCTTCACAGAAACCTTCCTCCTTCAAGACGTCCCTGATTGCCTTCCTATCTCTCTGTGGTTACTACTTCCTCCGGTATGATAGGCCTGAGTCTCATCCTGGCGGTGGAGTTGCTCTCTTTATCAAAAACTCTCTTCCTCACTCTCTTTGCACTGCCATCACTCCACAAACCACCAGGAGTACGTCTGACTTTAGCTTCCCCTCCACTCCCACCTCTTGTTTATATGTTTCTTGTACCATCCACCAAACATTGGTAAGTCCATCTACACTTAGCTCGCTGACATGATGGACCAACTTATATCCACGCTGGCTGGGTGTGGGTGCCTCTTTCACCAGCCATGACACTTCACCAAAGGACTTCTGGGACTCATTGGAACTGACACAATCTATGAACGTTCCGACCCAGATCTCGGTAAATGGTATATCATCTCTTCTGCATTTGGTGATGACTAACTTCCCTGCCAATGTCTGCTATTCATCTTCAGCTCCAATCGGTTCATCTGACTTTGTCCTTTTACATTTACACCATGAATATGGTCATCTCACTTTACATCTGACTTTACACCTTTGCAGTTCATCTGACTTTACACCGATCAGCAAGGTTGGTTCATGGTACAGTTAGTAAAAATGCACTTTTATTTTGGATGTGAAATGAAATGAAATTCTAACACAAGGACTGTGATACCAGGACGTTAAAAGTTATGCAACTTAAAAACTACATCTATCTTCGTAAGATAATAAAGAATACCATATCTTCTTCAAGCTTCAAGTCCGAGCAGTTAAAACGGCAACTATTATCGGGATCAAGACGCGTTTTTGGGGAGCAAAGTGTGGACTGTAATGTAATGCTATGTTCCTGGTCCATGTTTGTAGTTTGGGTCCATGTTTAAGTCTGGCAGTATTTTAAACAATTTTCAATGGTTGCTTGGAGACAGGGCAGCATGGAGAATCATACCAAAGGAATCGTAAGATTTAAAACTAACCAGCAGATATGTAATTAAATAACCACTTGTGGTTCCCATCAAAAATAGTTTTTGCGCCGGTGAAAAACCACGAATACACGGGGGCACAGGGCCGCGGATATAGAAGCAGGACACATGTTATGAACCGTGAATACACGGGATCCACGAATGTTGGGACCGTGTAAATCGGGGTCCGGCTGTAACAGCATGTCTGGAAACAGGGGATACTGCATCAGCAGCACAGCCACGCTTCCTAGCAATGATGGCTCCACGAGCCAAAGGCTGCATATGACATAATAATAACAATAATATATAATTTCGATAATAGTTATTTGAACAAATTTATTGCATTTTGTCGCTGTCTTTTCATTTGGAGCTTTGGCGGGGGCTTCAGCAACCATTCCCATCATTATCAGCACACACCTATCAGAGTCATTTGCAAAGAAACTGAAGAGGTGGAAATTCTGATATCTCTTCACATAGTATATGTAATCATGTCTATTTTGGACCTGCAGGAGTTAGATGCTGTATCCACTGCCTTTCTCGCTCTTTGTTTTCTCTTTCACTGAAAAACAAGCCATGATGTAATCCAGGAAACTCCTCTCCTTGACCCTTTCATCACCTCGATCGACATGCACAGTGCATGATCATCTGGAGAAGCCATTGGATCCACTTCACAGATTCTCCCTTGTATTTCCCTTTTCTTCGTTCTTTCAAAGAGACGTCTTGCCTCTGGTGTTTTTATCTTCTTAACCGTCAATCGTTATTGTATTTTCATGCGTCCTGCAGCGTTTTTGGGTTCTTCTTTCTGTGCTTTGCCTTTTCAAAATCGTTTCTTCGATTATTTTTCCTTTTTCAACTGGTATCTCATAAACATAAAGCCTAATTATTGTCACCTACTGAAAAATGATCCTTTAGCTCCATCTACTGTCATTCAGCTTCTCCAGGAGCAGAACTGCTGTGCAAAACCTCCATATGAGATTTCAGATAGTTGCCTTCACCGAGGAAAATAGCTTCAGCAACTAAAGTGGAATTGTACAAGTGATAAGATAAGATGCGTACCATGAAGGATGTTGAGGGAATATAATTACACAACAATTTTCCAACAAGTTGGCACGTAGTTCATCAAGGTTACTGATTGAATTCTCATCATTACAGATGTTATTTTTCTTTTCAACCATGATATTGATTTTTCACCTGAGAACACGTTATTCACAGTTACATAAATTGTTATTAATGCAAACAGAGAATTATCTAAGATATATGTATGTATATATATATATATATATATATATATATATATATATATATATATATATATATATATATATATATATATATATATATATATATATATATATATAAAATCTTTTCTGGAAGTTGTTGTGATTAAACAATTATTTTTGGCAAAGTAAAAAAAAAAGTTTCAAATTCTGCTCTTTCTGTAAAACCACGTTCCTTGGCAAATAACAGACGCATCTTCACCATTTATTTATTTTTATTTTTTTATTTTTTTGTATACTCAATCGAGGCTCGTGAAAGGGCTAACATTTATTTCACAAACAAATCAACCAGACAAACAAAATATACAAAATATACAAAATATACAAAAAACAAAAAAAACAAAATATACAAAAATATACAAAATATACAAAATAAACAAAAATATAAAAAATATACAAAATATAAACAAAAATATACAAATATACAAAAATATACAAAATATAAACAAAAATATACAAATATACAAAAATATACAAAATATACAACATTTGAGAGCAGGGAGAAGTGTGGGAGGGAGAGGGCTTGGGGGCAGGAGGCGTGGGAGGGGGGGGGGGGGGGGGGGAGAGGAATCAAACACACGGGGACCAAAATTAGCGGGGGTAGAAAAGATCAAGGTTTTGGATGGGGGAGGATAAGAGATGGTGGTGAACAGCTGTTTTAAAGACCTGGAGGGTGGAGTGGGATTGAAGAGAGTGAGGGAGTTTGTTCCAGAGGCGGGAGAAAAGAGGAATGAAGGAGTGAAGGTGAGCAGAAAGTCTTGATTTTGGCAGTTTAACCATAAGAGGGTTGCAGGCAGATCTTGTGCGACCTGTAGGAATATTTGGGGGACAGAGCCCAGAGAGGGCTGGGGGGGCAAGGCCAGAGAGGAGTCGGTAGAAGACGGAAAGACCACCAACTTGCCTGCGGTGAGTGAGTAAAAGGCCCTTGGAGTTAGCTTCATCGCGGGAGATTCCAATGATTCTGAACGCTTTGTTTCACCATGCCCACAATTGTGAGAGTACCAACCCCAATGTGAACAAATCATGTCCAATCAATTGAATTTACCACAGCTGGACTCTAATCAAGGTGTAGAAACATCTCAAAGATGATCAAGAGAAATGGGGGGCACCTGAGCCAAATTTCAAGTGTCATAGCAAAGGGTATGAATACTTATGTAAATGTGATATTTCAGCTTTTTCTTTTTAATAAATTTGCAAAACTTTCTAAAATCCTGTTTTCTCTTTGTCATTATGGGGTATTGAGTGTAGATTGATGAGGGGAAAAAATAAATTTAAACGATTTCAGCATAAGGCTGCAACATAACAAAATGTGGAAAAAGTGAAGGGGTCTGAATACTTTCTGAATGCACTGTATAGGGTTACTTGTGGAGCAAATTCTACAACTTATATAAGATTGCCATTAGCTTGTCCCCCACGCACTGGGCACAGGGTTTCACAGTCACTTCTGTATTTTTGTCTCTGTCTGTATGTGCATCTTTCAGGACCGTAACGTTTTTACCATTTGAGCTAAAGTAATCAAAATTTTCAACAAAGCTTTATTATGGCAATATGGAGAAGACAAATCAATAATTTGGTCAAAATGTCAACGGTCAGTGTCACATAAAATTGTCAATTTTCAACCAATTGACCTGATATTTTGAGCATTTGCATATTGGGTCACTGAATTGGTTAGAAGCTGATTGTCTTTCAAGAAGAAACGGTCAAAGGTCAAGTTTGCACCTTGGGGCAATGAAGCCTATTGCTTTTGAGGTCAAGAGGTCAATGCCACCTAAAATCATCAGTTTTTATTTATTTGTTTAGCTGTTTTTGTCATGTTCCGCATACAAAATAACAATAAGAAGTCTGAATACAAAGTGGACGCACACAGTCTTTTCAGCGGATGCTTGCAGTTTCAGATGCTTTTTGGTTGCAGTTGTCTTCACTACAACGAGTTTTCCATGGAAAATGAGTTGTTTTTCTAAACCGCAATTTGCTGATATTTAGTTTCCTATTTCGGAACGTACATTTTCACATGTGTCATAACGACTGTCGCCTCAGATCAAGTTGAATAAGACAAACGTTTTAAGACAAAAATGGAGGGCCTTTTTCCTCCAAGAGGATACTTTCTTTCATCATTTTTGAAAGCTGTAAAAACAGCAATAAATCAAAGGAAAAAAACCTTTCACAACAAAGACTTACCGACTGAATATGATGCAGAGTTTTGTCTTCCTTCACAAAGTAGATTCTAAAGCGATGAAACGTTCACTTACGAAGACAGATGAGTTATTCTAACGGATATCTAATTAATAGAGCACTAGACTCTTTCACAGTAATCTTTGGTTTTGAAATTCTTCACTGAGATAAAGATTTTCAGTCAACATCAGAAATCTTCAACTTCAGCAATCAAAAAGGCATTTGAAATGGCATGATCTTTTCCTATAATATTTCTTGTGATGGGTCTCTATGGTCATCCGAAGCGGCTGTCCCTGGGACATTCCCTCTCCAGGATTAACAAAATAATTCAACCACTTGATCAGATAACTCTTCATTCTACCACCAAAATGGAGTTCCCTCTCAAGTGACAGGTGTGCCATTGCAGCATCACTTGCTGAGGATTTGGAACACAATGGAACTTTCACACGCATAAGAAGAAGGATGACATTCAACCTCAACAAGGCATGCAAACAACCTATTTCTCAGTGATGACGTATGCAACATATTATGTTACTTTTGATGTTTTCATATATGTGATGATTCAACAAATTCAACTCCAAATTTGGTTTGCAAATCAAGAGTAAAGTTGCACAAGCAAAGCATATTTCCATGTTTGTATGAAATCCAATCTGTAGGTGCACAGGCCCATTTTGCAATTGAAAGAAATGAATTGACTCTTCAAAGCTACTCACAATAGACAAGCTCATATTGTGGAGTAGAGGCGTGAGCACAAGATTGTGCAACACAACTCAGTTTCAGAGGAGGAATGGGACACAACCCGATTGCTGGTACTTCTGTTTATCAAGTTTCAGATGGTCATATTTTGAGAACGTGGTTGCTCAAGGTAAGAACAGACATGAACATTGCACAAACTAAATAGATTCCCATTTTTCTGGAATGGTGAAGTTCATGAAAGGTATCACTTTGTATGTGGACGGTACCTAGAAATATGATCATCCTCGTCATTGTTTATGAACGATTACAAATACATTACGACCTGTTTGGAAAAGGAATTTACAACATGTTGAGTGGATGCACTGTGGATTTGTGAGATTTATTATTTTATTTATTGATGGACATATGTATGTATATATTTATATATATATATATATATATATATATATATATATGTGTGTGTGTGTGTGTGTGTGTGTGTGTGTGTGTGTGTATATGTGTGTATATATATATATATATATATATATACAGACTTGGCATTTAATATGGAATATTTTTTTTGTGGGGGTGAACTTACTTTTCAAGATGTCTTAGAACCAAAAGTTCATTGGAATTATGTTGAAATTATTCTAGATTTTGTTAATGTGACCTTTAAAAGAAACAAAAACCACATTTGACATTTCGAAACAAAAAAAATGATCCTTGAAAGTGATGTAAACTGATATCGAACTCAATTCATGGACAGTACTGTGTTAAACCTCTGTACATTTTCCAGAAGTATCTCTTTATTTTGCACATAAGCCAAATTTTTTTTTAACAAAAACAAAAGTTAAATTACGACTGGGATTACGGACAGTAAAATTACAGTTCAGTACTTCGTGTAACCCCCACGAGCATTCAGGAGAGCACGTACACTTTGAGGCATGCTGTTCACGAGATTTGCCAAGGTTTGGACAGGAATCGCTTGCCATGCAGTGACAATAGCCTGCTGCAATTCATGCACAGAGGTAGCCTGCTGGTCCAAGTGGTCGATTTGACGCGTTAATTCTGCCCACAAGTTCTCTATCGGATTCATATCCGGGGACATGGCAGGCCACTCCATGTGCTCTACACCACGGTCAGCAAGAAAGTGTTGGATCATGCGAGCATGATGAGGCCGTGCATTGTCATCTTGGAAGACAAAGTTTCCTCGAAAGGCTGCACGAGCAATGGAAGCAATGTTTCTTCCAGAATGGCCCTGTACTTGAACTGGTTCAGGTTTCCATTCAGAACAACCAGGTCAGTTTTGCCCCCTGCATGAAAAGCAGCCCAAACGGTCACCCCACCACCTCCAGCTTGGACTCTTGGCACTATACAATCTTTGTTGTAGGCTTCATGCATTTGTCTGTGCACTCGGACGCGGCCATCTTGAAGATAGACCAGAAATCTAGACTCGTCACTGAAGATCACATGATTCCAGTGTCCTGGCTGCCATTGACGGTGGTCTCTGGCCCACTGCAATCGGCGCTGGTGGTGTTGTCTGATGAGGCGTGGTTTTCTCAGGGGACGCCTGGCACGATAGCCTGCTTGAACCAGTCGTTGGTTGACTAGCCTTCTGGGTACAGGCACATTTGTCAGTTGCTGCCACTCAGCCCTAAGCCGATTGGCTGACTTGGTACGGCCATTGCGGACTAACCGGTGCAGCTGGCGATCATCCCTCCTTGTGGTTCTGCAGGGATGTCCTGGCCTCGGTATTGGAGTAGGGACACCCCTCTGAGCATTTCGTTTCAGGATCTTTGACACCTGACCGTGAGTGATGCCATACTGCCGAACAATAGCACGCTGTTTCATGCCGTAATTTCGTAAAGCCACCACTCCATGACAAACAGCAATGTCGAGTTGACGGACCATCTCCAGAGGAAGCAGCTAAAACTTTTCGAGACGTGCAGCAGTTGTTTTCCACTAATACAGAACGCAACAACCCTTGTATACCCGACTGTGAAGCCAATCATCAATGCACCTGTCCGTACATTTTGCCACGCCACCTGTGATATAATCCTGTTGTTGACTTCTTGCTGCGACAGACAATCAGTGACGTGGTTCTTTTAACAAATAAATCACCAAAGTGTAAAAGAAACTCACCAGATTGATATACTGAGTTAAGAAAGTAAACCCAAGTCAAGAAAAAATATATATTCCATATTAAATGCCAAGTCTGTGTATAGATTTCTGGTCTATCGTCAAGATGGCCGAGTCCGAGTGCGCAGACAAGTGCATGAAGCCTACAACAAAGATTGTATAGTGCCAAGAGTCCAAGCTGGAGGTGGTGGGGTGACCGTTTGGGCTGCATTTCATGCAGGGGGCAAAACTGACCTGGTTGTTCTGAATGGAAACCTGAACCAGTTCAAGTACAGGGCCATTTTGGAAGAAACATTGCTTCCATTTGCTCGTGCAGCCTTTCGAGGAAACTTTGTCTTCCAAGATGACAATGCACGGCCTCATCGTGCTCGCATGATCCAACACTTTCTTGCTGACCGTGGTGTAGAGAATATGGAGTGGCCTGCCATGTCCCCGGATATGAATCTGATAGAGAACTTGTGGGCAGAATTAACGCGTCAAATCGACCACTTGGACCAGCAGCCGACCTCTGTGCATGAATTGCAGCAGGCTATTGTCACTGCATGGCAAGCAATTCCTGTCCAAACCTTGGCAACTCTCGTGAACAGCATGCCTCAACGTTAGGCTGGGCCAAATCGGAGGTGATTTTCCTAATTCAATGTAATTTACCTAAAAGTTGTGAGTGAGTATCAGGAACAAAATCATGAAAAAAAAATTCAAAAATATTGACGTTTTACGGTCAGACAGCCCGTTACCATAGCAACAGTTACAGACGACTCAAAAAATGCCTAAATTGACGATTTCTCAAGCTGTGTTTGACCCCCAGAGTTGATTCTGGTACCAAAAGATGCAAAATTGAAAGCCAAGGATGATTGGATAGCTTAACAATGTCTGTGACACAATTCAATACCACTTTTATCCAAAAAACTGATTTTTGTCTGAAATTTCAAGCATATTTATGGAAAAAAATTGAAAATTTTGCTTTTTAATCATAGGATAACCATTAATCAAATTAAATTTACTTTAAATTGTCTTTTACAACCTTGTATTGTCCAGTTTTTATAACTGTTATAACGTTGTTTAAATTTGGCCATCTTAATTTCAATAAAAAAAAGTTAACAAAAGCAGCTTACAATCATTAATGTTAATGCCTGCTTTCGGTTGTTACTGTAACCATTCATCAGGCAAGTATGCTGTTTTTGTTTACTTTTCTCATTCAAACATTATATTAATAATTGTTTTTTTTATTGCAGTGCATCACATAGGCAATTAGGCATGGATACAAAAGCCAAGACCGTGTTGTGGCTCTTCGAAAAGTGTCCCCCCATCTTCAATCTACCAGGAAACTAGGGATTCACTGGCTCATTCTTGCTCAATAGTGTATGGCCCCACCACAGGACCTAATGAACAGCTGTTCAAGCGACTGCTCAACACTTGGAGTGAATTGGACAAGGGCAACTACACATTGGTTGAGGTGTCTGCTCAACAGAGAGAGCTGGCTGGCCATGTACATGCCACCATCACCTTCCTTCAGACGTGGATGGAGAATAGCACAAAGGAGACTCTTCGACACGACTACCTGGAGCTGGCACACCTCACACTGCTGTTTCTTGGAGGGACTGTCCCTGATGGTATGAGGACCATCACTATCAAAGCTCCTGGGGCATTCCACCACGCCCGTTGGATGAGCAAGACTTTATACACGAAACAGGTGGCACTCTTCCGTCGGCAGCTGGGAGATATCTACACACCCGAAGAGCTGGAAGACATAACCAGTCTCGCTGCATTCATGTCAGTCTTCTACACTAAAGCGTGGTTGACATGTACCAGTGCTGCAGATGCACCATCTAACGACCTGTACCTGATGAAGAACCTCCTCAAGGCTGAGGCCAGTATCGCAAAGAATCCAACAAAGTGGCCTGCCAAATTTCTGTCCTTTGTGACTGTGGCCCGAGAGAAGCTACAAAACCATTTGTGGTACCTCTCAGAGAGATTGGTCTCTTTGGCACTCTTCTCGGACAGAACGTCATCTGACAAGCAGACTATGAGAAGGGCTATGCTCAGGTACCATGGGACTGCACATAACATGATACAGGAGATGCCAGCCTCACAGCAATTGGGGAGTAAAGCCCTCAAAGACTTTGTTGGTTACGACTCTTGGAGCATGTTTGAACTCTTGGGTATTGACTCCAGTTTTGTCAAGCTCCCCGTTGCACAGTGGCCCACCTCAGACAGCTATCGTCATGGCAAGGAAGTTGTGGCCAAACTCCCAGTTGTCAATGACGCAGCAGAGCGGACACTTGGACTCGCCACAGATTTGAACACTAACAAGGCCCCCACATCTGAGGCGCAGCTCCAGGCTCTATACAGGGTTGTAAAGGGCGTCATGGAGAAGCTGCATGGACTGGCAACATCCACTGAGGTTGTGACTAAGAAGTCATTGGCCTCCATTGATTACAATTGGGACTAGGTTTTTTATTTTGTTATCAATGTTCAATGTCAGACCTTAAATTTGAGACAAAAAAGCTTAATCAATGACAAAAGTTAATTTAAAGTACATTTAATTTCACTATAGCTCTGATTAATGATTATCCTATGATTAAAAAGCAAAATTTTCATTTTTTTTTCAAACAAATGCCTTAAATTTGAGATAAAAATGAGTTTTTGGGATAAAAGTTGTGTTGAATTGTGTCACAGACATTGTTAAGCTATCCAATCATCCTTGGCTTTCAATTCTGAATCTTTTGGTACCAGAATAAACTCTGGGGGTCACACACAGCCTGAGAAATCATCGATTTTAAGAATTTTTTGAGTCGTCTGTAACGGTTGCTATGGTAACGGGCTGTTTTACCGTAAGACGTCAATATTTTTGAAAAAAATTTTTATGGTTTTGTTTCTGTTACCAGCCACAACTTTTAGGTAAATTACAACCTTGTAGTATGAAAAATTGAGAATCACCCCTGATTTGGCCCAGCCTACTCAACGTGTACGTGCTCTCCTGAATGCTCGTGGGGGTTACACGAAGTACTTAACTGTAATTTTACTGTCCGTAATCCCAGTCGTAATTTAACTTTTGTTTTTGCTTAAAAATTTTTTGGCAAATGTGCAAAATAAAGAGATACTTCTGGAAAACGTACAGAAGTTTAACACAGTACTGTCCATGAATTGAGTTCGATATCAGTTTACATCACTTTCAAGGATCAATTTATTTGTTTCGAAATGTCAAATGTGGTTTTTGTTTCTTTTAAAGGTCACATTAACAAAATCTAGAATAATTTCAACATAATTCCAATGAACTTTTGGTTCTAAGACATCTTGAAAAGTAAGTTCACCCCCACACAAAAAAAATATTCCATATTAAATGCCAAGTCTGTATATGTATATATATATATATATATATATATATATATGTTCAGATTTGCTCTCCCATTGCGAGGCTGATGGTGAAAGCTTTTTGTCATGGATCGTCACTGGGGATGAAACATGGATCCATCACTTTGAACCGGAGACAAAAAGACAGTCAATGAAATGGCATCATCCAACTTCTCCTCAGAAGAAGAAGTTGAAGGTTACCCTTTCATCAGGGAAAGTCATGGGCACTGCTTTTTGGGATGCAAAAGGGATGATTTTTGTAGACATTATGCCACGTGGTCAAACCATTAACTCAAATCTGTATGTTCAAACTCTTTAAAAATTGCAGAAGCGTTTTAGGAGAGTTCGACCTCACAAAAATGTTGCTGAAATCCTTCTTCAAAACGACAACGCAGGACCACACACAAGTTTGAAAACACAAGAAGCAATCACAAAACTCGGATGGACTGTTTTTCCCCACACACCCTAAACACAAGAAGCAATCACAAAACTTGGATGGACTGTTCTTCCCCACCCACCCTAAACACAAGAAGCAATCACAAAACTCGGATGGACCGTTCTTCCTCACCCACCCTACAGCCCAGACCTTGCTCCCTCAGATTTCCACCTCTTTGGAGCCCTCAAAGATGCCATCCATGGGAAAAGGTTTGGGAGTGATGACAAGGTTATTGAAGAAGTGAAGAAGTGGCTGCGAGTGCAGGAATCAGACTGGTGCAAGAAGGGGATACATGCTCTTGTTTCTCACTGGCGCAAGGTTGTTGAAGTTAACGGAGATTATTTAGAGAAATGAGGAGTGTAATAAATGCATCTAGTTATCATATGAGTATGTTCAAAGAATTCTGTAATAAATTACAAGCAATAAAAAATAATTGTGTTGTAAAACTTTTTGGGCAACCCTCATATATATCTATATATATATATATATATATATATATATATATATATATATACACACTCATTGTACAAAACATTAGGAACACCTTCCTAATATCGAGTTGCACCCCCTTTTGCCCTCAGAAAAGCCTCAATTTGTCGGGGCATGGACTCTACAAGGTGTCAAAAGCGTTCCACAAGGATGTTGGACCATGTTGACTCCAATGCTTCCCACAGTTGTGTCAAGTTGGCTGGTAGTAGATCTCTACTCTGAATAGTTCGTTCCATCTCATCCCACAGATGCTCAATTCGATTGAGATCTGGTGTCTGGGCCGGATACTGCAGTAAGCTGGATTCACTGTCATGTTTGTGGAACAATTCTTGGACAATCCTAGCCTTGTGGCATGGGGCATCATCCTGCTGACGAAATCCATTCGCAGATGGATACACTGCTGCCATGAAGGGATGCACCAGATTGGCAATGATGTTCAGATACCCTGTGGCATGCAATTGTTGCTCCGCTTTTATCAAGAGGCCCAATGTGTGTCATGAAAACACACCCCACACCATCACCAACAGCCTGTAATGTTGACACACGGCATGATGGATGCATGTACTCATGTGGTTTTCTCCATACCCTAGTCCTCCCATCAGCGTGAAACAGCAGGAAACAGGATTCATCAGACCAAGCAATGTTTTTCCAATCCTCCAGTGTTTTCGTTTCTTAGTGCACTGCAACCACAGGTTCTTGTTTTTTTGCTAAAATAAATGGAACTCTTTACAGTGGAACTGCTGGCTGCCATACCCCATTCTTGTCAAGGCATGACGAGTTGTACATTCTTTTATGGCATTTCAGCACCAATGTTGTACTGGACGGTCAGTTGACTAACTGTAACCCATCTGTTGCTCTGCACAATTAGTGTCAGGCTCATTTGGCCTCTTTCATCAATGAGCCGTTTTCGACCACTGGCTTGCTGCTGGGCTGGATGTCCTTTGTGTGGTGGACCATTCTTGATACACACAGGAAACTGTTGAGTGTTAAAAACCCAGCAGCATTGCAGTTCTTCACATACTCAAACCGGTGCGCCTGGCACCTACGACCATACCCCGTTCAAAGGCCTTTAAATATTTTGTCTTGCCCATTCACCCTCTGAATGGCACACATACACAATCCGTGTCTCAATCCTCTCAAGGATTAAAAATCCTTCTTTAATCTGTTTCCTCCCCTTCATCGACATGGATTGAAGTGGATTTAACAGGTGCAATAAATAAGGGAACATATCTTTCACCTGGATCCACCTGATCAGTCTATTTCATGGTAAGAGCAGGTGTACCTAATGTTTTGCACACTGAGTGTGTGTAAATGCTTATTACTGCTTGACTGTTGTGGAACCAGGTTCAATTCCCGACATCTTGGTGTCAGAAGTGGGATACAACCCGGAGCGAGGCTGGAGGAACACACCCTGGTTGGAGACCTGAGAGCAGAGGCCAGCCGGCACTTGATTTGATCTAAAGTGAGCCTTGGTGCTAAGAGATATTCCAAATTGAGCTCCGCTCTTTCGCCCCAGGTTCTGTTCCCCTTGTGCTTGTATCAGGAACAAATTGTAAGTACAGGCCATTTTGGCTCTGGGGTAATGGGTTGTTTATTGATCTACCATGGGTAACATTAAGGGGTAACGTTACGGTTAGCAAAGGAGAGGGGGGAAGTGAGGCTAGGCAGCTGCAGGGCAACGCCGGTAAACTGAGAACTTCCCAGGAAAGACAGCCCAGAGCAATAAGATGGGGAACAAGTCTGGAAAGGAGAGGGAGCCCCTCAGAAATACCCCAGCATTTTTTTATGTATAACAAACATCATTATGCTGCTATAAGACCAGGGAAGGCATGGGCTGAGCGAACCAAGGATTTGAGTGAACCGTTGCCAGAGGAAGGATCATTTGTGCTAGGAAAATTAGAAGCGATGTATGAAGCTCTAGACAAGAGACAAGCTCTAGACAAGAGAAACCTTCCCATCCGACTATTGGAAACTGTTCGGGGTGGTGGAAAGAGGAAGCGATGAAGAGCCAGACAGCGGTGAAACAGGCTAGCCTGGCAGGAGTAGTAATGGCAACTACAAGGTCAAGTCAGATAGAGACCAGGGTCAGGACAGTGCTGAAACTCCATTGAGATAAAGGACAGGAAAACAGAAATCCAGGTAGAAACAAACAGGACAGGTGATCCTGAAGAGAAAAGATAGGCCCACAGCAGGGGGCCAGATTGAAGCTACAAGGACAGAGGAAGCAAGCGGATCAAGTACAGTAACAAACAATTAAGGAAATAGTTAAGCAGGCAAACCAGAGACTGATGCTGCTGGTTCAGCTCAAAGACCCAATGACAGGGGACGTAGTTACCAGACACCTACCCTCCCAAGACCTGGGCCCTGTCCCCGGGCTCCAGGCACCACCCTCCCTGCCCCCACCCTCAAATCCCCATTCCTTTGAATGGTGTGAGAGGAACATGAATGAATGAGGATTGTTGAACAAGATTGTACAAAGAGACGAGTGTGCATGAATTTATGCTGTAATGTATGTTGTTGGTGACAGGTTGGTCGGATAGGCGCTGTATGCGCAGCAGGTGACTATTTTGATGTGTGCGCTTGGTCAAATTGGTGGAGCGCGCTGCTGAGTTGCAATGTAAGTGTGCCTTCGGAGGAATATGGAGTCCTCTCCTGGGCTGACTCGGGTCGTTGTGCTGTGAGTTTTACGACTGTTGACACCGCTGGGTGTGCGCAGTGTGTGAAATGCGAGCCGCACGAGGTGGCAATGGTCACATGGTATGAAGAATGTTTAAGGGAACGAATGATCCGAAATATGTTGCATCGGTTGGCATGGGAGTGACGGTTGAGGGTACATAATTAGAATCGATCCAGTATTCGCGCAAAGTCTGAGAGACTCAGTGGTATATGTAGATATTAAACGCGCGGACTGTATCAGTGTAGCTATGAGATGGTCAAATTGGAGCTATCATTTCGCCTGCAAGTGTACATGATATGTAGATGAGCTAAATTCACTTGAAACTCGGGCTAAAAGGTATATTGCATGGAAGCGTGAAAAGTGCCCTCTGAATCAAAGATGGCATGACGTCATCGCGTTGAATTGCTTGCGTCAGGCCGATTGGCGATCTCAAATTTGAATTTAAATCGAATTTTTTGGTTAGACGGTAGGGACGTATGTGTGCTTGCAAGGATGTGTGTCATTGACGTGTGTGCTTGGCTGACTTATGGACGTGTGTATGATTGACAAACGGCTGCTCCGTTTTGTCTGCATAAATTATGCAAAGTGGATGGGTATCGGTGTGAAGTTTTGCAAATATCATCTCGCAGCGCTTTGCGTACATAATTTGTGAACGAAAAATGGCAGTTCGGTGAGGGGATACGTGTGTGATCAGAAAGATTATTTTGGGAGCCAACAGCGTGGTAACACGAAGTGCGGACGTGCAGGCAGATCCCCCATGACGAGGCACAAGCCGCGGGGATTCGCGAGGCGAGAGAATGATTCTGTCTTGCCGGTGGGAAATGCACATATTTAATATCATGTACATTGATGACATTTCACGTGCCCGGGGAAGCGAAACTAGGATTTATATAATGTGCGGATTCTTAGAGCACAATGATTATTTATAATATAATAAGATTTGGGAATCGGAGCGACACGTGACCAACCAGCGGTCGGGAAAATGATGCAACAAGCCGAACAATGGCTGCACCTTCGTGGCCAGCCAAAATTAAGTGCTCAAAGTGGAGACGTGTGGAGCTGCCGTGCGAGGGGGAGACATGCAAGCTGGCATTGTGCCCATGGGTGGTGAGCATGGCCCCACAGGTGGATGAGGGAAAGTATTTGAGATTTGACGGTTTGAGAAGGGAAATGTGAATTTAACGTCCATCCGAGGGATAAAAACCTTCCGGTTTCAACTGTCGGTATGGTTGTGGCTTGCGCCGTGTTAATGACATGTGTTGGGAGTTCAGTGCAGGAGTTGTGCACCAAGTAGAGGTGGTGCTGCATGGTGGAGCATGCCTCCCAATAAAGGTTGTGAAGTGGTGAGATGGGAGCAAGTGTTTTGCATTTGATTGAAGATAGAGGTGGCTTGTGGTAGCAGGAATTCCTGTGCAAATTTGGTGTTAGTGGTTGTTATTTTGGTTCATCAAATGTTTGCATTTGTAATGTGGAACCTCTCTGATTGTCTGTCTATCTGTCCGGACACGGAGCTCTTGGAGAACCAAGATGGGCTGAGGTTGACCAAGCAATTGTTGTATTTGTAAGATGAAGACGTCTGTGTCTGGAATTGTGAAGCTTGGATGATTGAATATGAATATTTAATGAATTGGGGTGGTGGACTCACCACTGAAGGGGAATGGATGTTATGGTTTCACCCCTGTGTCTGTCTGGCTGTGTCTGTCTGGCTTTCTGGCCATCCATGGAGTCATGCTTCTGAAACACTGATTTCGGGGGGGGGGGGGTGGAAGGGGAGGGGGTTGCGAGCTTGGGTGTGCCGCGGAGCTCGGGTGCACCTGCGGGGGAGTTGTGGCGGTCTGTGGTGAATGTTCTATTGGGAGGTGGTTTGGTGTGAGATGTTGGCCATGATGATGTTGTTCGTGGTGGAGGCCTTGTGTTGAAGTTGGGATGTGTTGCCAGGGGGATGGGTGGTTGTCATGTCGGATTGTCGGTGTCTGTCGTGTCTGGGTGGCTGCACTGTCGGCGTGGTTGAGGTGTGGCTGGCACCGTGTGTGGTTTTTAAGGTGGCAGAATGCTTAAGAATTGTGAGGGTTGCTTTGTCTGATGTTGTGACAATGCACTGCTGATAAAATTTTAAGCTCGCAGCTTGGCCGACAGAACGGACTGAGCTAAAGGTTTGAGTCCTGCTTGTAAAACTGAGAGTGATCTGATATTTCTTAAATCCTGAGCAGAATTTAAGACATTTTTGCAATTTCTACCAATTGTTGAATCACCAGTCAAGATTCACACCCAAGCCCCATTTCTAGCCCCATATTACTGTGGAAAGGTGTAGACAGATTATGTGTGCCTCAAAAGGTTGTGAAGGTTGCAGTTTGCGTGGAATGCAATAAACATGCCCGACTTTTGGAGGCAATCCAAAGAATGTTTTGTGAGGCTCCAGATAGAGGTTGGTTTGCAGGTTTCACGGAAGTGAGTTCGAGTCTGGTTGGGTTCTGGGGCTTGTGGTTTGCCTCTGTTGTCCGTCTGTCTGTGAGTAAGACATCTCAGAGGATTGTGACCGGACTTGAGCAGAACGCAGATGGAATGGGAATGCTCTGGTCTCCTGCTTGGGGGAAGGTAATTGTGGTTATGGTTTCACCCCTGTCTGTCTGTCTGATTGTGAAGTCTATGGTGCGATTTCATGGAGTGCCAATTGAGCGCTCAGGTGCTGAAGCGATTTAACATCGGAATGCATCTGTCGGAGGACCACCAGCTGTTCCAGGGAGGAAAGGTGTGAAATATAGTGATGTGATCTTCGCTGGAAATGTGGTTGAGAATGGAATGGCAGCGGGGAAGGAATTGTTGTTGTAATGTGCAATGTCATTGTGGAGAACGTCGGGTGGCGAGTGTGGACATGTTAATCGGCCAGGATGTTGCAGATCTCTGTTTTATGTTGTGGCCTGGTTGTTGACAATATCATTGCCAACAGAGGGCATCTCTAGACATACCAACAGAGGAGGGAGTAAAATAGGACACCTGCACTCAGACAAACAGTGAGAATTGACGTGAGTGAGAGTGAGTGAGAAACAGTGAGTGAGAAACACTTGACGACAGTAAGACATATGAGAACTATTTTTATTTTCAATAAACGGACCAGGTTTTTTTTTGTTTGTTTATTTACGATAAATAAATAAATAAATAAAAAGGGAGGTTAATGGTGGTTTATTGGATTGTTGAAGTAATTCTTCTTGTTCTAGTAGTAATTCTAGTTGAAATTCTAGTTGAAAGATGCTATTTGTCAGAGGGCATTTTCTCAGAATTTAAATGTGGATATTGGGATATTGGGATTCATAGTAGATTTTGGGCAACTATTGGGCCAGGGATATTGGGCCAGAGGCTGAAACAGGTGCAGGAAACAGGTGCATGAGATGCTGAGTGAGGGATTAGAGAAAATTGGATTGAATTGAAATGAAAATTGAAAAAGTGGATTAGGAAAATTGGTTTGTTTAAAATAATCGTTGGAATAATGGTTTCTGTTGGATGCAACAATTTTGTGCAATCGATTGATCCAAGAGATTGTGCCTGAACCAATTGAAGCATGGCCATTTACACCTTCCAAGCCGGAGACCAGGTGCTCGTGGAGCACTTCACTTGCAAGAACGCCCTGGAACCAAGGTGGACGGGACCATTCCTGGTATTGCTGACTACACCAACTGCAGTTATTTGCGAGGGTAAGCCTTCCTGGATTCACGCCACGCACTGTAAGTTCGCCATCCAAACACCAGACACTACACCACAGTAATGATGTTTTTGGCCACAGACATAATGCTCCTGATAACAATAGAAACATGCACCAGCGGCGACGGATCATTCATTAGTAGCGCCGAAAGGGGGGGAGTCTGGGAAAGATTGTTGCCACAACAACTCAGCGTAGCGCTGCACCAGGAAATATCACTACAATGTTTCCATGAAATATCTAAATGGGGCCATAATAGTGTGTGGAGTACCGTCATTTGGGAAGTGTCATTGAATGGCAGTAGGTTTAAACAGGTATTGAAAAAGGTCCGTGTACAATCATTTTGGGGGGTAACCACACTCCAGGTGGAGGAACAGCCGGGATGCAAATGGGCGTCACCCAATTTGAGGATACAGATGCGCACACACTTGGAACAGGGCATGTTCATGAAGCTTAGGTGTAAAGGTTGGTTGAAAAGGGGAATGATAGATGGCCCATAGAAAGCAAACTTCGAAATCATACTCAAACCATACCCCCGGGATAAAGCTCAAGTGAGAAACGAGGAGAACACTTATTGGAAATTAGCAAGAGAGGTGGTGGCAATTCAGAATAGGACTCAGTGCTGGTCATGCATGAAATTCCCCCACACCAGCACTGCTGGAATACAAATGATAGTTTTACCCTTGTCGCTTAATGATCTCTGCTCCCAGCCCATCGATTCCCCATGTTTAGTCACCACTTTGGAAGGTGAGGGGGTTAATAACGACAAGAGTTGTAATCCGTAGTTTAATTATCGCCCTTCAATGATTGCTCATGTGACTGAGAGCCCCCCCCCCCGCACCCTCCATCTGGGTCAAACCACAGAGAGGGATGGTCTGCCTCCAGGGCTCCGGCCACTTGCTTATGGGGGAATCAGAATGTGCCTACACTCTCCCAGGGAAGTTGGGGAAAGGGGAGCACCGAGATTACACTACGAATAGTACTGCAAGATAAACACAACGACAATATAATGGCAATATCATTCTCTCGGGAGGTTAGCAGAATCAATGGGGTGACAATGGGAATTCAATGTCTATCCACCCACCTGATTCCACTCCATGGAATGATGTTCATATGTGACGATAGGGCATACCCCTATTTACCAAATAATTGGGGAGGCACATGTTATCTCGGCTCGGTTCTTTCCGATGTCGAGATACTGGATAATCTAGATTCAAGGTCCCTGAATAGGCGACATAAGAGAGCAGTGTGAAACGAAGACGGAACCACAAAACTACACGGAGCAGGATGGGAAAAGGCGCTGAGTTTCTTTTTCCCAGGAGCAGGCACGGTTATGAATAGCTTCCGGATAGATAAGTTAGCCCTTGCTTTAGAAAAGGTGGCCAACGACACCCCCACAGCCCATGGCAAATTATTGGACACAGTAGTTCATATGCGCACAATGGTAATGCAGAACCGGGTAGCTTTGGATATGCTTTTGGCAGAGAAGGGAGGAGTATGCGGGGTAGTAGAAGGAAAATGTTGCACATACATACCAGATCCACGAAGGGGTGTCAGCCACGATAGTAAGATTGAGAAAGACCAGTCACGCATTGACTGTTGATCGAATAGCACGTGAAAACTCTTTGAATGCTGACTGGCTTACCAATTGGTTTACAGGATGGACAGGCATGATAGTTAAGTGGTTGTTGACCGCACTTGCGGTGGTAATCGGGCGTAGTAGTTTGGGGGGCACTAATGAAAGCCTAAGTGCTTATGTGCGTAAGAAAATACTTTTCAGGATGGACGTCGCAGAAAACGCTGGCAAAGACCATGGTCTTGGCCGCCGATCTGAACGGGTCCTGGGCCGTCGACCTGAACGAGCCCCTGGGTGATGCTGATGTGTTTGTCGCTTCTGAAGATTGTGATGATTTTGTTGATCCCCTGCGGGTATTGGTTGATGCTTCTTATGTATTACAAGCTCACAGCTGCATATCCCCTGTCGACCTGGCTCTAGGTCTGGCTGCCGAAGGACCTGATACTCTGGATCCCTATGCTGAGCACACATCTATGGACGACTTTGACACAAAGGAAGTTTCTCTCTCTTCTTTGAATTGTTATGCTCTGTACTCTGACCAGGAGCAGATGACATAAGATATTAATGATGGTATGTATTCCCCAGAACAACAGCATGTACGGGCTCTCATGAACATGGACCTCGATTAACTTCGAAGATCTGCAAGGACTGCGTTTGTGCAAGGTGGGGGGAGCCAGTTCTGCAGGGGAGGTTGCTGGCCCTCTGTGGAGCACATCCTCATTCGGACCAGGCGTCTTCGTTGCGGATCTGAAACGTTAATGGACTTCCATGTTCTAAAACACGCGCGGCCACGCGACATACCTTTCAAGTGTCCATGTGTGGCGCTATGGGCACGTGGCATGCCCTTGGAAGGACACACATACAACACTATTCTTACTTGTTTATGAATAAAGCCCGCTGAGGCATTGTCTCTTCAATACGTTGTCTCGTAGAGACAAAATCGGGGAGATGTCGAGATCATGCATTTAATTATGCCTTTTGACATCTAATTAATGTTTGCTTCACAATGAAGTGTAGAATTAAGCTTTTTATCCTGTACATGGCTTTCTGATTCGTTTTTACAGCCATACTTGCTTCATGCTTCAAAAATGCTGTTGATTACATTTCACAAAACTGCAGACTCTGTTGAAAGCCTCCCTCGAAAGGACATGTCTTTCACAATCTAACCCTTGTCCAAACCAAGGTTTGGTTAACATCTAACATCTGCAAAGGCCTGGGAAATATCCTCACAGGAGATAAGAACAAACTCAAAGAACTCGGGAATGCTACAAACGTCTCTCCTACACTTTCCCTTGGCTCAGTGTGCCGAACAAGATAGGACAAGGGTAGGGGCTGTTAGTCCACTTTCCCTCTCTTTGTGTGGTGTGAAAATCGCTGAGCATGCAGAATTAGCGGAGATTTCTATCACACTTGAATGTATATAAGAAATGCCTTGCCGAGTTACTTTCAGAGAGTGTCTTGCACTTTCACTGCTCATTTGAGTTTGATGTGTCTTGATCTCTATATATACACACATATACACACATATACACACACATATACACAAACAAATATACACACACACATATACACACACATATACACACACACATATCCACACACCCACACACAACCACACACACACACACACACACACACACACACACCATGCATACACATGTAAACATATATATATATATACACACACACACACACACACACACACACACACACACCATGCATACACATATACACATATATACTGTCGTGCGTAGCCTCCGGTTAATACCAGAGGCTCGCGGATGAACCGAAAACGGCTTTAATTGAGGCGACTGCCAATACCGATTTTGCTGTGGTCGCACGGGAGGAAGAAGGAAAGTGGGAGCTGCGGTAAAAGCTTACCTGGATCGCGCCGACTGCAGCTTCGATCCTGCAAGGAAATTAACTCAAACGAACAACCAAATTAAAATGTTCAATAATAGAGATTTATTCAACGGAACCCGAGACAAAGAACGCGACGATAATAAAATAAACTAAGTCGGGATCCCACACACCGACTTCGAATACAGACGAGGGAAAATAATAACCAAATTAACACGTCCGTTATGTAATTGTGAAATGTGGAGCTCGGTCTTATCTGGTCGTCGTCTTCAATCTCCGCTGCACACCAAGAGGCCCCTCACTCCAGCACCACAGCACCACAAAGGCCCGGCACAGCGCCCACTCCAGGCTCATCGTCGATACCCCCCCCCCCCCCACCCCGACGAGGTCCGTGCACCGAAGGTCCAACGCAGGGTTACACGAAGCAAGCGAACTCCACTCGGGCTAGGACTCAACTCAACTCGGTAGCGGACTCAACTCGGGGTCGGACTCAACTCGGGGTCGGACTCAACTCGGGTTGCCAGCCGGGACTAAATCTGCTGAAGCTGTAACTCTCGACTCGACCAGGGACAGGACTGCGAACTGTGCTTAGTGTTCACGCTGCTACTCACAAGCCAACTCACAAGCCAACTCAACCAGGGCCAAGACTGCGAGCCAACTCAACCAGGGACAGGATGCTACTCAACTCTGGATCGCACCGGGACTGCCAGGGCCAAGAATCTGCTCAACTCGGGATCGCACCGGGACTGCCAGGGCCAGGAGTCTGCGCGCAGAGTTCGGCGCGCCCTCATTATAACCTCCGGCTGTGACGTCAGCCTTGGCGCGCTACCAACCAGCAACTCGCAGCTTCCCGCCGTTTGCCGACCCTCCTCGCGCCTTCCACATTGACCAATCACAGTCCTCCTGGGCGTGGTTATAGCACGTGGCGTGTAGCATGGTCCTAACTCTTGCGTGTAGCGTGCTACGCAGGGCCCAGTGGAGATGAAGCTGGCCGCGTTGCACGCGGCGGCGCCCCGAGCCGGCCCCCTTTCCTGTTCGTCTTCCACATGTCAGGGAAGGGAATCATTTAGTGTTGCAATAAAGAGCCTAACTAAATGTCTAAATGAGTGCATTGCCATACGGGACAAAGGTTTGGCTACCAGATGTGACACACAGGGGCGTTATTATTTAATCCCTGTTCTATTTAACACACGAACATCCTGGTATGTTCACAGGTATACATCTTAACCGACAAATCGCCTAAACACACAGAACTTATTACAAGGTAGATTCCTCACCGCGTCAGACGAAGCATGATATCTATTCAGATCTAGCTGGCTCTACATATCACTACCCCACCGACATAACAATACATATATACATCCACACACATCCACACACACACGGTCTTTTGGGCGGTATATAAGACCATGACTTAACACTTATCTCTCCCAGGAAGACCAATGTTACTCTTTTCATTCCAGAATACAAAATGACGTTTTTAAAATCAAAGATTTCAAATAATCTTCTTTAAAGTGTACGTGCACACGTGAAATGACCACGTAAACCTTTACTTCCGGATAATACCGTTGAATGAAATGAGAACGAAGAAATATATGTCGGCATCATTGTTGACGTTTTTTGTGACGACTGTCATCAAACGGAAAAGTAATACATCTTAAGGGAAAAGAAAAAGCAAATTTTTCACATATGTCGATATTTTGAGCTATTTGGGCGGTGTATGATACATAGTGCCGCGTCGATTCCGGTTGAGTCATTAAAGATTTCAAAGAAACCTATTTAAAGTTTATGTACACATAACTAAAAAAAAAAAAAAAAAATGAAATATCTCTCGGTAATTTCCTGAAACATATTTTACTTCCGGATAATAATGTTGAATGAAATGAGAACGAATAAATATATGTCGGCGTCATTGTTGACGTTTTTGTGACGACTGCCATCAAAAGTAAAAGTAATATATTGTTGCGGTTTTAGAACCCTCACTTGTAAATAATTCTTGTAAATATTCTATTTGTTAAAAGGTCAAAGGTCGCACCCATAGTTAGGCCATATGCAACACGTAGGTCACCATAGGACTTTAGTTATCTCCTTAGTATGTGTTTAAATAAGGCCATGTTCCCAATAGTCGAATCTGCATTGCATTACTCAAATAAGGTAGGCCCCATTCATCACATTCGAACCTCTCTCTCTCTCCAAGCTACTCCATCATGCCCACCTACAGTCGGGCCTTGTCCCTCCTAATTATATAACGCGCCTTCGCTTGCCAGCAGCGTTCGCTGCATTGAGCCGTCATCGTTGCCTTAAGCGCTTGCCCCGGCCGCCATTACGCACGCGGTCAAGCTTGGAGAAGAAGGGGGCGGAGCACCAAGAACGAGGCGTGGCCCTGTCAGGGGCAGAGCTGGTGAGCCCTCGCTATCCAACCAGGGCTGAGTTGAGCTCACTGATAGGCGTGGCTCGATGAAGCACGCATTGATTTCTAAGCGGACTATATAAGTGCAATCGCGGCGCCTTTTCACAGAGAGGAGGGGGAGAAGCTGAGTAAGGAGATCACGAGCAGAGTGAGTGGGAGAGCCACGCTAACAGAGAGGGCACGGACAGAGCTGCGTTGGGAGAGAGCTGCGTTGGAACTCCTAATTCATATGAATTCATAGGAACTGCACATACGGACCTGCAAAGGACTCCCCCCCCCCCCCCCGCCATTTGTAAGGTCCGGTCGTGCGCCAACGACACGCTAGCTGCCTGCCATTCTTCGCCGCAGACTCGGAGCCTGGAACCATCTGCTTGGAGCTTCTCCTCCTACCACTGCCATCCCATGTGGGTCTGCCTGTTTGTCCTGGGGTTGTAAGTAAGACTGTTTAGATAAGCTTGCCCTGTGTCCTTTTGCTCTTCTTTTTCTTGTACATTCTTTCCCTTTCCTCTTCTCTTTGGTTTGTTAATAAATGTACCTTGTTCCTTCTTGGTTTTCCTAATCCGATCGCCTCCGTCCTTTCTTCCAATTGAGTACCTGTGGCACAATTTGGAAACCGCTCAGGATCGGGTTTAGTTTTATTGTTAATGGCTTGGGCCGCGGATTGCTAACCGCTCGGCAATTTCCATCTTGCCCGTGGTTCGAGCGGGAGTTATTTCCTTGCTGGCGGTTGGGGTTAGTACGTAGGTATTTGGGACTTCATTGACCAATCACCATAGCTAATTCCGACCGGGAGGAGCGTCATAATTTCCAGGATTGGGGGATGGCCAGCTTAAAAGACAAGGGGATTAACCCCTCCTCCCCCCTTGATAAGGGGAGCGCCGACCCCCAAATCCGCAACAATATCTTAACGGAAAAGAAAAAGCGAATTTTCAATATATGTCGACATTTTCCCCGACTGTTATTTTAGGCGGTGCATTTTCGTGTTTCATCGTGGCGCGATTTAAAAAAATATATCTCTGCATTTTCCCGTGTGTGCGTGAATGTTCTCAATTATTTCTGACACAGAGTCTAAAACCATCGATAAAAATGAAATCAGATGGTGAATTCGAGATAAAATTGTGAGGGTGACTCAATGAATGTGCGTTATTTTACAGGCCTTTGAGAATTCATTTTGTTCTATAAACGGAAACTTTCATGGGATTTTCTTCCCGTTTTTTTTCAACCGAGTCTAAAACTATGTTAGTGTTACATGCTCCTCCCCAAACCCCGGTCATGGTGCACCTCCGAGCCCCGAGAGGAGTCACGGCAGAAAGATGTGTTATTCTGTATGTCTTAGATCAATGGTGAAACCACACCATTTGTTACCAACAAGTATTGTATTAAGATTACACAAGAATAACAGCACAAAAAACAATAGTAATCAATAGTACAACCAATATATCCTTCCTTTGATGGTACCATCAGTTTCGTACAATATAACTCACTGTGTTCCAAGTGAGTGAAACAAGAACATTCCCAATGTCTCTATTCCAGCATCAAGCCAAAGTCGATCCGCTCCAGTGATCGTCAGAACGATGTCTAATCGAGACCAGAATCCCGTTTGGTTGAGTGACAGTCACGCTGCCAAAGCTGCGCAAAGGTGCCCTCAAGGTGACTGGGAAATCACACCCTCGGGTATGGACGTTCCACAGCTCTCAATTGGCGAACCGTAGATTTCCCACTCAAAAGCCACGTTACACACAAACACCAGATTAACGTCTGAATGCGGTGAAATGGTTGAAGCGAGGTGAAAAACCTTGAGCGAAGCGCAAATCCTGTGCGAGGTAAAAATGACCGACGGCCCGTTCTCGTGGCGTAACGGCACTCCAATGATTCTCTTCGGAATCAACCACAAAACTTGTCACGCAGGTTTATCTGTCACAGCGATGACAACTTTGTTGCAGGAATCCCTTTCCCGGGAAACCCAAAGTTCACTCGTGACTCTCGTTCGCCAACGTTCGCTCCAGACCTCAAAGCAGCTCGGCTTTCTTGTCGAAATCCCTCGCTCCGCCCTCTTTTTTCTCCTCTTCCTCTTCGTCATCGTCCAGTTCCGGTTTCATTTAAAACATTAACTTTTTTACCTTTTGAAAATAGTAATCTATATTTTACTTAAACGATAACAATAATAGTACATGGCACCAAAAATGTTTACAGTGGATGAAAACCACAACAATGGAAGTGACGAATCCGTAACAGTTAGCGACTGTTAAAAATGAAATGATATATCGAATTTGAGTTGAAATAAACCTGTGAGAGAGAGAAAGACAGCACGGGCCTAACTAAACAGGCCTCAAAGCTATTCGAGTTAATAAAATGGTGTATATTTGTTTATATGAAGCCTCTCCCAGAATGGATGGAGCTGCTGTCTAAACGGAGTAAGCCACACCCCTGGACAGACAGACAGACAGAATCACCGTAGCCTATTATAATATAGATAAAAATATATACACTACTGGTCAAAAGTTTTAGAACACCTCAATTTTTCCAGTTTTTATTGAAATTTATGCAGTTTAATGTCTGAATGTACTCTGAAATTAAGCATAGAACAAATAAACAATTGAAGATAAAAAAGAAATCATAGAATCATTTTGTTTAACAAAATTAAATTTAAATTTTTGACTCAGCAAAGTAGCCACCTTTTGCAGATAAAACCGCCGAACACACTCGTGGCATTCTTTCTACAATGGAAATCAAATATTGTTCGGGAAGTTCTTCCCAACACTGTTGCAGAAGTCAGCACAAATGTGTTGCACTTGTAGGTTGCTTTGCTTTCACCCTTCTGTCCAGTTCATCCCAAACCAGCTTGATGGGGTTTAAGTCTGGAGACTGTGCTGGCCATTCCATGATTTTAAGTCTACTGTCTTGTTCTTTTCCTCGAAGGTAGTGTGGAATTATATATATATACATGTATAATTGGGACAATCTATTGCTAAAAACGGTTAAATTACATTTCAATGTAATTCTTGGTAAGATGGTTCTCAAAGCTGCAAAGGAACATGTGGACCCAACATCTGGAATTGATTTTGTCACCCTGTCAAATGGCACAAGGCGAGAATGTTGACTTAGCACGGGGTTGGTATGTGAAACACCATTAGCGGAGCCGAACAGGAATGACGTTAAATGAATAGATTGTCAGCTTGGGCAAACTCTTGAGTCGCCCCATTATTATAAACAGATCCTTTTGGCGCCAAAGAGTCTAGGGTTTAACTTGGCTTTAAGTGAACCCAGAATTCCAACGGTGGAAGATAAGAGGGTACGATTTCTATTTAACACGAAGACTGTGAGCCTGGAAGAGAGATTTTTCCTTAGACTGAACGACGCGTCGTCTGTGTGTAGTTTGTATTTGTGGTGGATTTTCTCTCCGCGATTATTGAATAAATTTGTGGAACTCAGTGACGTTGTCTTAATCCTTAATCGAGAAGTCTCGCTGAGAAAGTAGTCTGGAAATAGCCAGATACAACAATTGGTGGCCCGTCCGACTTGCAGGCTGAATGAGATTGACAGACAGACAGCCTGAGCTCGACGTGATCAAGGTAAGCATGAATGCTCTCCTGTCTTGTGTCAATTTTGACAGCACGATGCAAAAAGAACCTGCTGATTTATTCTCTCATCGTCTGTGTCTAGATTTTATGAAAATACGTGATGATGCATCAAGAGTAAGACCCAGTTAGGTGACGTGTGCTACACGGAAACCCGCTGGTCTTAATTGTCAGTAAAGGTCTTGAACCCCCGGGCTAGGTGACGTTTAATCCATTGAATACGGAGCGAAGATCCGCTGGGGATTCATTAATGTACAATGGTGTATAATATGGTCGAACTCAAGTTGTATATTTGTATATTGATTAAAGGTATACGTTGTTAGAGGTGAAGTTCTGGTATCTGCTTATAACCTTTCGCTCCTGGAAGAGATAAAATCGAGTTCCCATTAATGTGTAATTTTGCATAAATTATGGTAGAGATCTTTTGTCCTGCACCAGCGAAGTGGTAGCGAAGGAATGAACAGAATGAAGAATGATACGTTTATTAGCGATTTTGCGATAATTAGCGATTATTTTTGAGTATACGTGATTTTTGCGAGTATTTGCGTATGCGAACACGATTTTGCATTCAGCGATCGGAAACGTGCTGTTAAATCACGTTGTAAATGTGTGCCTTGGCACGTGCATTGCGATGAGTTTGCGCTGTGCGCCCCGCGGGCTGTTTGACGCGCGCATTTTTGTATTTAGCGAGTGAGCGAGCGGACGTCGAATGATCAGCCAATTCGTGCAGTTTTGTAAAAATCACGTGACTTGGCACATAGGCGCAATGCGCAACGTGTCTACACGGCACGACATGGCACGTACAAGTACGCGGTACGTGCGGGCGAAACGTACATCAACCATCGCTCCGCGGTTCATTTGACGCACGCACGAGCGGACGGGACACTTCGAGCACGCTTGCGCGATTGTTCCGATGCCCATCAGCCGCGCGGCACAGCGTGAACTCATCGCCGTGAACGTTGAGCATGCGAGGTGTGGAGAATAAAGATTTGATTTGCTGAGTTATGAGCAGCTATTCATTAATAGTAAAAATTGGGAGTAATCTTGGGATTCCATTGTGATCGAATTTATATGAGAATCAAAGCTATTTATGGATATGAGCTTCATAAAAATGTGGGAGTACAAAATTAGCCAAATTTTGGAGAGGTCTTACACTGACTTCCCAGAGTACTCTGCTCATGGATTTTTATAGATATAAACTTGAATTTTATCAGCATATAAATTGTGCTGTATGTATGGATGTGTATAAGGCAGGGGTCGGCAACCTTTTTGACATGAAGTGCCAGTTTGAAATGTTCTTGTTAATTCGTGTGCCATATCAACATTAAGTTTAACATTAAGTTTAATTTTGACACCACATCAAAAAAATATTTCCAGCAGACATGGAATTTTAATTCCATCCATATCGGCTACATGCATAGCAACAACATTTTAAAGAAACATTTACCGAACATCTACCGAACCTGAACCGCTTCACTGCAATTCCTGTGGGAAATGTGAGTGGGAGGCCATACCGTCAAACTAAACAAGCATTCTGAGTATTGCGCTGCAATACATGTCCCCTACCGGCATTGGGTAGTACTGTCAATAGAAGACAGTATTATGACTCACCGCACTCCAAATTATAGTCCCGAAAACTGTTGGGGAAATTCCCAAAGTTCAAAGTGCCATAACTTTGTCAAAAATGATCGAAACGTCATGAAGTTGGAACCTGATCTGTAACATGTCATGACGAAACCATGTACCAAGTTTGAAATCATTAGCATTAAGAGTTTAGAAAAAAAAGTCCGGAAAACTGTTCTTTGCGTGATGGACTGACGGATCGACAGACTGACAGACTGACAGACTGACAGACGGAGGGACGGAGTGCAAACCTATAGTCCCCTACGGTGTACACCGGTAGGGGACTAATAAGACAGGCCTCGTTACGAGAAAAACTACTACCCCCATTTTCCTTACTACCACCCCATAAAAAACTCAAAATAATGACGAGATCAATATTAAAACGCAGAAGGTAGCCTGAATGATAACAAAGAGTGGAGATGCAACCGCTGACCACCGGATGTTAACAGCACAGCCGCTCTTACAGCACCTCAGGTTGCCGCGAACGGCATATCGGAAGGCACCAAGCCTGCATCTCCTGTTTTATATCTGCGATTGTTATACAATTCAGAATAATGATGATTAATAATATTAAAACTCAGAAACCAGTCCAAATAATAATAATGAGTGGAGATGCAGCCTCGGACCATCTGCTGTGAACAACACCACTGTTCCCACAGCACATCCGGTTGCCGTGAATATTGTGTTTTGAATGCGCCAGGCCGGCATCTCATGTTGTGCATCTTTAATTATTATTTCAGTAATATAATTTGGAATTGGAATGGTGACTCTACTCTGATCCATCTACCTCATCACCCTGCACAATCACACCGGAATACTGTTATAGTGCAACACGCGCAACAGCCAATGGCTGTTCAATAGGTGATTTGGCATGCAGCGGAGAGGGCACTGCTTTCGCCAGTGTGCCAATGACTACGCTGCCGTGTGCCAATGGTGGCACGCGTGCCTAAGGTTGCCGACCCCTGGTATAAGGCATAGATGATATGGGAAAATAGTAAAGGAAATTTTGCTGGTTTGAACTATTGTGGGTTTTCAGTTCTGGAGTTCAAACAAAGTCACTGGTTAACAGATGAGAAAGGATAGTAAATAAATTATTCGATGCTGGGCAAATTAAGTACGATATTACTAAGACTTATGAGAGCTATTGTTCTTCCTTACAGCAGTGGAAAATTATTGGAAAAAATTAGATCCAACATAATGAATCTATAAAAGAATGTGATAGGGATAATATCCTCAATTTGTACTAATTATTTGATTGTGGGTAAAGAAATTAATTTATCGTAGTGGATTGTTAACAGCAGCCTGAAAATGTCCTGAGAGTGTGCATCCATGTAATCAGAAATCCCAGATTTGTTTTTACAAACAACATTTTGGTAGAGGTCTTGTGTGGACGAGCACTTCCTTGGTAGATAAAAAACGGTACTGCATGCTGGCAGCCACTTTTGCGGCCAGTTAGGCCAAACAAATTGAGAGGAAATTGTAGTTAAATACGTAAGTTACACATGGCTATTTGTAAAAAAGGAAATTTGTTGAGATGGGAAACATTTTTCGAAGGTTTATTAAAGTGTTATAATATGACATGTGGCAAGGCAAACTATTGGATGGGAAAATTAGATCTGGTTATAGAATAAATTTATTGACCCCTTGAAGTTAATTCCTCGAATCATTGTTTCACTGGCATTTTTGTTCACATTGGAAATAGTTTGGTAGAGCCTTGGTTAAAACCTTTGGTTGCGGTACCTTGGAACTAATTGATAAACCATAGGAGATTGATAAGAATAGAAACAAATATGGACCCAAAATAGAAAGTTGGATTCATGCCTCTCATTGCAAGCAAGCACATGGGGCTAAGGTGGACGATCCCACAGAAAATGAGGCTGCACCTAGCAGCCCAGCAGAACATTCAGTGGCGGATAAATGATAGTCGTGATATACATTCATTTGAATTACATTTTAACACCCCTTGCATTGATAAACATTACATTTTCAACATGTGATATTCCTACTTGGGATAGTGACATTTATTTGCCTACATGACATACCATTATCTACTGATATTAGCGCAACATGAGGGATAATGTATCACAACTACACTCATGATTAGGGGATTTAGTTCGACCCCGGGAGATAGGGGGATTAGGGTAAGACAAATAATCTGATTTATGTTACATATTAAGGGATTGTCTTTATTTACCTTTTAGGAAGCTTGTTAGTTTGGTATACAATGTTGAATGTCATTGACATATAATTATGTTATAGGTATGAACATATACAAGGGGTAGCTCACATGTTTTACAGATGGCTACAGGTGGGACAAGAGGGAGCAAGATACCACGATTATATAAAAGGGGGTGCCTTTGCATGGTTGGGAAACACATTTGGAGGGGTGGTAGCTAAGATACTCCAATATTTGTTTGTTGGTTTAGTAGTTATATTGGCAATTGTTTAAGTGGTGGCTTGCTTGAAAGCCTTAGTGACGGTGTGTTTGAATAAGGTAACCAACAACACGATGATAACGCATGAAGTGACAAATGAGGAAAGAAATGTGGAACCAGAAAAGGAAGACTTTTATGGCGGCATAAATACTGAGATTAAAAGATTAAATCAAGTGATGTTGCAAATGAATACAGTAGAATTAAGATAATGGCATAACGACAATGTTATGAGTTGTGTCAATTACAATATCAGTGAACTCATATCACCACGAGTGACACACTGTTAGGAAGGAAAAAAAAAAAAAAAGGGAAAAGAAAAAGTGGAGAGGAATTATGGTAATAATACTGTTGCGAATATGGAATTTGGCCTCCATATCCGCTTGTAAATATTCCCCTATTTTCTCCAATACTCCCCAACTTTCCCCAATCCCCCATTCCCTAGTCCCATTGCATGTAAACAACAATCAGTAGAGCCGACCTTCCCCTTATTCCCCCATTAAATGTCGTGCCCAGGTCCACCGCACCACACGTAGACAACTTTCGGACATCTTCCTAGTTATTCTTAATCTATGTCAGTTAAGGCCTCGTTTCCATTAATTATGACTCTTCGTTGCACCAGAATGTGATTATATGGCATCAGTAGTGAGTTTAGGACCTTTCCCATACCTCCTCCCATCTTCTTCCCCAAACAACAACAATAACAACAACTACAACAACAATTACAACTACAACTACGACTACAACAACAGAGGGGCGGGGAGTGTGCGTCCTCACACCGGCTCGGTTACCCGCCATGACCATGCGCTCCACGGCGTTACCCCGAAGGGGCTGGCTGTCAGCTCCTCGTCAGGGGCGGAGCCAGTAACCCCCCCACGCACCCAATGAGAAGCAACGTGCCGATTCCATCTGGGGCGGAGCTAACGAGCCGAGGGCGTGTCACTCCCCGCCGGATATACGTGGCCCCGCGCCGGATGTGACGTGAGATGCGCCTCAGCTTGGAGAAAGAACGTCGCCTTCCGAGCGCTGTGACCTCCCTGCATCTCTGGACCGGACCGAGTCGATTCTGCCTTGAGCCAAGAGTGCACCTTGAGCCATCGACTGCCTGCCTTTCCTTGCCATCAATCCCCGTGTGAGTCAGCCTTTTGTCCCGTTTATCTGTCGTCTGTTGGGGTTAATATAAGAGTGTGTCTAAGTGCTTGTCTTTCTATGCTGTCCCTCTTGTAGTTGTAATCTAACCTTCCGCCTTAATATAACCTCCTCCGGAGGTCTTGAGAACTGAACCCCTGGTGTCGTATTGTGTTATTGTAATCCAGCCGGGTGTCTTCTTTTTCTTATTGAGCCAGCATCGCGCGACTAGTCAACGTTCGGGCACAATCGGGTAACTTGTGCAGACGTGGTCATACCATAAAACCGCTCGGTAAATAACATCCAAGCCACGTCTGTAACAATTGGTGTCGAGGAGTGGAATTCGAACCCGGGACTAAATTTATTAGGCCCAAATTTGTAACAGTTAGAATCGATTTGGAGCGCGTTTCCCGCGCGAAATTATAACGGCGAAATTTGAATTTGTTTTACGAAAATAAAAAATAAAAACCGAATTTTGAAAGTCGCGCTATGGCGGATCAAGACAGCTGGGGTCCGGTAGAGGAGAGAGAGGTAGGGTCGATCCAGGACCAAAATGAGGGACAGGAGGAGAGCGAAGCAGTGAGGGCGGCAGGTTCGCAAAATAGCGCCGTCACGCACGAAGAAGCGGGCGCGCAAAATGGCGCCTCGCTCATCACCGCGCCAGCGACCGTGGCAGCGCCCCCGGTGGATTTGAACTTGTTTTTTATGCAAATGAAGGCCCTTATGGACAAGAATAATGAAGAAATGGAAAGCAGAATAATGATGGGAATGAGGGCTGATAGGGAACAAATGGGGAACCGGATGGATGCTCAGAGTGAGCAAATGAGGGTTAATAGTGAGCGATTAGAGGGCCAAATGGGGGTAATGGGAAACCAAATGGGGGTAATGAGGGACGAAGCGAGGGGTACCAGTGAGGGGTTAGACAATAATTTTGAGGAGTTAGACAAGAAATTTGGGAAGTTAGACAATAATTTTGAGGGGTTAGACAACGGGATAAAAGAAGTGAAAAATGGGTTAATGGGGGTAGAAAATAGAATGGCTGCCCAGGAGAATCAGATAGAGGGAGTGAAAAATGGGTTAGAGGGGTTAGAAAACAGTATGGAAGGCAAATTGAGGGACATGAGGGACCAAGCGGAAAGGGAAGTTAACCAAATGGGGCAGCAGATAGAGGGGGTCAGAATGGGGGTAGAAACCAAACTGGATGCTCACAGGGAGGAAATGGAGCAGATGAGGGTGGCATCTGGGCAGGAGATGCAAGTGATGGGAGAAGAGATCAGAAGAGGTGTGAGTGAGGAGGTCGGAGGAGTGCGCGAGGAGGTGAGGCACTGTAAGGAGCACATGGAGAAGGAGGTGAGAAAGGGGACTGTAAAATTGCAAGGGGGCATAGAGGACCTGACGCAGGAGGTGGAACAGCTGACGGAGGGACAAAAAGGACTAACGGAGCAGGTTCAAAGGAACACTGCAGTATTAGGAGGTTTAAAAGCGACACAAAACGACATAAAAAACGACTTAATAGCGACAAAGGGGGAATGTCAGATAGTACGTGAGGGACTGACAACGAGGTTGGACGAGGTGATAGAGGTAATGGAGACGAAGGACCGGCAGGTGAGGACGCACATGGAAACGGTCAAGGTAGCCTTAGAGGATGAGCTTGAGGAGACGTACCGGGACATAAAAGAGGTGAAGCAGAAATTAGAAGAAGTGGAAGAAGGGGTGAGCGAAATTAAGAAGCGACGGAGAGAGGATAACAAAGAGATAAAGGAGGAAGTAAAAGAATTGGTCCAAAGTCTGTGTTCGGATCGTGATGATGTGCTCATTAACCGGATGAGGGATTCGCAGGTGATGGAGGAGAAGCGAAGAGGAAGAGGAGCCGGTGTAAGTGGTGACCAATATGGTCGTGCGTATGATGCGCCAGGGGATTTAATAAGCTTGGGGGTCGAGATGGACCCGGGTGTTCGTGAGAGGCCATTGGTGAAGTGTGCGACAGGTCTGGTGTGCGAAAATGGAGGTGTGCAAGAAAGTCCGACTCTGGGGTGTGTGAGGAAAAAGTGCGTGCCAAGGAGTGAGTGTGCTGGCGAGAGTGAGTCGGTCGTAGCGCGTGTGCGAGGGAGCACATGGAAGCGTGGTGTGGTGAGTGTTACAGAGGGTGTGATGGGAGAGTGTGCGCAGGAGTGTGCGCGAGAAAGGTGTGTGACGGACAGGTGCATGAGGAAAGAGTGCGCTGTCAGAAGTAAGGAAGAGTGTCCACCTGTGGTGAGTGTTACAGAGGGTGTGACGGGAGAGTGTGCGCAGGAGTGTGCGCGAGAAAGGTGTGTGACGGACAGGTGCATGAGGAAAGAGTGCGCTGTCAGAAGTAAGGAAGAGTGTCCACCTGTGGTGAGTGTTACAGAGGGTGTGACGGGAGAGTGTGCGCAGGAGTGTGCGTGAGAAAGGTGTGTGACGGACAGGTGCATGAGGAAAGAGTGCGCTGTCAGAAGTAAGGAAGAGTGTCCACCTGTGGTGAGTGTTACAGAGGGTGTAACGGGAGAGTGTGCGCGAGAAAGGTGTGTGACCGACAGGTGCATGAGGAAAGGGTGCGCTGTCAGAAGTAAGGAAGAGTGTCCACCTGTGGTGAGTGTTACAGAGGGTGTAACGGGAGAGTGTGCGCGAGAAAGGTGTGTGACGGACAGGTGCATGGGGAAAGAGTGTGCTGTCAAGAGTAAGGGTGAGTGCGCTGTCAGGAATGGAGGTGAAAGTAGTGAGAGTGACATGGAGCGTGAGTTAGTTGTGACAGGTGAGCGAGGATGTACACCTGGGATGGAGGGATGCACACCTGGAATGGTAGAGCGTGAGTGGGAATGCACGCTGGAGTTGGTGGTGAGGCACGTGGTTGGGTGTGCGAATGAGGGCACACCTGTGATTGTCACAGAGGAGGTGACAGAGGGGGGGGGCGCGAAGCGGTGTATTGGTGAGGTGTGCGACCAACGAATGTGTGCCAAAGTGTTCGGTGGTCAGGTGTGTGACCAAGGCTGTGAGTGGAATGGGTGTACCGAGGTGTGTAAGGAAAGGTACGAGGGGCATGGGCACGGCTGGATGTGTGAGCAAGGAACGGGCTGCGGGGTGTAAGAATCCAGGTGAAGCATCGACGTTACACAGGTTAAAGGTTAGGTCGACTTTTAGCTGAAGCGGGCCCTCGGTGCGTGCCGGGCTTCGCGTGCCGCGAGAACCAGCGGGGATCCGAGCCACGGCGGGTTCGAAAGGACCGCCGTGCGCGACCCACGCTGGGCCTCGCTTTGAACGGCCACGTCCGTGCTCCACTAGGCGGAGCGGGCGGCCCGATAGAAAGAGTCGTCATGGCGACCACGTTTTGTTGAGGCATGCCGGCAGGTCGAGATCGGGACATTGGATGGCTCCACGCCGAGGTGATGCGTGGGATCTCGGCCCGGGTAAGCCCCCGTCCCTGCACCGAGTGCCGGACGTATCCAGCCGCTGGCACAAAACAACCAGCATCCATTGCTTGGCTTTACGAAGCCGGGCTTTGGACAGGAATTGGCGCACCGAGAGGCAGTAGTGAGTAGACTGGGTGATGAGGTTAGTGTTTTGGACCCAAAATTAGAAAAAAGCAAAATTTGATAATTGGCAAGGGATTGGCAGTAGTGATTGGCAGAGGATGGGCAGTGATTGGCAAATTTTTAATTTGTTGAAATTTGATGTGCAAAATTGGTAATGAGAGACCCCCGATGTGGTGGGATGGCAAATCCACCATCCCTCACAGGTGGGGGGGCAAAGGAGCAATAGCTTATGGGGTGTATGGCAGTGAAAACTAGCCCGGGTGGGTTAGGATATTGTGTGTAGGGATCTAGAGAAGATGACCTTAGGTAACGTTAAGTTTAGTTAGTGACTGATACCTGTAGTAGGGACGCAGGTAGATTAGTGTGGATGATAATGACGAGGGAGCGCAATAGTTTAAAGGGACGACTGGGAAGCGCAAGTTTCAGAAGGGAGTAGTTAGCTGAGATGATGCCGTGTTTGTGAGGATGGAACAGGTGTGATTGCACAGGTGTGCAATTGGACAGGTGTGTGGAGCAGTGTATGAGTCGTGAGTGTGTGGATCAGCGCGAATGCGCTTGGGGAGAGAAGGGTGCAGGTGGCACCAAGTGTGAGAGCACAGGTGTGCAAGTACAGGTGTGTGGAGAGAGTTGGAGTAAGTGGTACGGAGTGGTGTGCATGGTGCGAAGGTGTGGATGGGGGAAGAGTGGACCCCTTTCACGAGTACCCGGGGCGGGTAGTGTAAGTGTTAGGTAGAGGGTATAGGTAAATTGTGGTTAGATATTGGCATCTGTGGTGCGGTTGCAGAATGGTGTTGTGGATGGGTGCATTAGTGTTGTGGAAATGGCTGGGCGTGTAGCCTGTTAGTGTGTGTAGTTGGTTGGGCACTCCACCACTGTGAGGATGTCGGCCAGGTGAGGCCGCAGGTGGGCTCTGGGAGCCGGTAGAGTTGTGGATGGGGCCCGAGGATCCGGAGGATGGACCCGGGTAGCCCAGTGCCAGAGAGGGCACGGAGTGGGGAGAGAGCCAGAGGGCCTTCCCCTGGTAGTTAGGTTAGGGTAAGGAGCAGGTAAGCTCGGAGGCAACTGCAGTGGTGGAGGTGTGCAGGTGGGTAGACCCACTGGGAGAGGTACACGTCGCAGCCCAGAAATTGTACGAGGGCACCGGGAGATGAATCGGGGGAGTGAGACCCCAAATTGAAGAGCACCACAGTTTGGCCAATGGGAATTGGTTTTTAGAACCCATAGTGTAAGAGGGCCAATGGTTTGGCCGGAGAAAGACCCCGGGTAGTGTAAAGTTGTTAAAGTCATTTAGGCGATAGTTAGGATTGATGAACCTGTCGCACCATACGCAGCCACTTACCTGTGGTGATGATGATGACTCCACACCTGTGTTTTCTTTGTTTTGTGCAGGAAATGAGATTGCTGTGAGGATTTGTGAGACGCATCACGACGTGGATGAGACATTGGGGTGATTCCATCTCTCCCTCCCTAGGAGGGACTGATGATGAATTGGTAATGGCAAATTATGATGTTGAGTTGGAGATGGCAAATTTTGATGAAAGTTGAAAATGGCAAATTTTGATGAGAGTTGAAAATGGCAAATTTGATTGGTTAGGAGGGAGAGAAGACGAATTTGGTTTATGGGAGGAACGGGGAAGACAGTAGGGATGTTTGTTGATTTGTAAAGTAGATGTTTATGGGTAGTGTTGTGTTTTGTGGATACAGTAAGGGGTAAGGGAGGGGCCATGTAGGTTACCTGGTGGGGGGGGGGGGCGTGCGATAGGAACGTACCTGTCTCACCTGGTTCCCATGTGCCCCCAGTGTGCATCACCTTACATTGCGTGCACTTTTGCGCCCTTACCACCTTACTCACTTGTTTCTTCTTTTGTCTCCCACCTCCGAGGATCTGGCTTTGGGGTAGAGAGAGAGGAAAGAGAGGTGCTGGCTGCGCAGTTGTGGGCCTGCACTTTCGCTGTTTGCTGCCGGGATCGATACACCATATGGACCGCAATGTTTGTGGCCACCCACAATGGACCGCAGTTCGTTTGCGGCGAAGCACCACCCGGGGATGGACCTATGGGTCAACGTGGCACCTATGCCATACAGGTGAACCACTTTTAGTTGACACCAAGTGCACCACAAGAAGAGCAAGAGACACCTGCAGGGTTAGGGGTTGTCGAATTTATTTTTATTCCAATGAACAATGGTGACTGCACCGATTGGTGGTGGGGTGGTGCTTTTGATGCTGGGAAAGGGTGCTCTGCACGTTATTAAAGGCCGTCGGCCACAGAGCACTCGTGGGTTGGTGTATCGATGTTGGCAAGCGCGCTCTCTCTATGCATAACATCTGCATGTGTTCCTCCAAAAACAGGTCCTGGATCGTAGTGTAGATATCAGCGTAATCTTGTAAATAATGCTCCCTACCGGCTGTATGTTTAGTTTGAGGATTCTTTCCGGATTCGGTTATCCTGTGGGTGTGTTTCTGTGAGGAGAAGGGTGCAACGTCGCAGGGGGACATATTTACTCATTTGTGAATATCTGTAAAACTGTCGCACTCAGGGTAGAGTTAATAGTAGAGGGAACTACATTGCGTGCCACACTAAAGTAGGTAAAAATTTATCGGGTCGGGACGCCCCGAGGGTAGAGAAGGGTGCAATGTTGCGAATATGGAATTTGGCCTCCATATCCGCTTGTAAATATTCCCCTATTTTCTCCAATACTCCCCAACTTTCCCCAATCCCCCATTCCCTAGTCCCATTGCATGTAAACAACAATCAGTAGAGCCGACCTTCCCCTTATTCCCCCATTAAATGTCGTGCCCAGGTCCACCGCACCACACGTAGACAACTTTCGGACATCTTCCTAGTTATTCTTAATCTATGTCAGTTAAGGCCTCGTTTCCATTAATTATGACTCTTCGTTGCACCAGAATGTGATTATATGGCATCAGTAGTGAGTTTAGGACCTTTCCCATACCTCCTCCCATCTTCTTCCCCAAACAACAACAATAACAACAACTACAACAACAATTACAACTACAACTACGACTACAACAACAGAGGGGCGGGGAGTGTGCGTCCTCACACCGGCTCGGTTACCCGCCATGACCATGCGCTCCACGGCGTTACCCCGAAGGGGCTGGCTGTCAGCTCCTCGTCAGGGGCGGAGCCAGTAACCCCCCCACGCACCCAATGAGAAGCAACGTGCCGATTCCATCTGGGGCGGAGCTAACGAGCCGAGGGCGTGTCACTCCCCGCCGGATATACGTGGCCCCGCGCCGGATGTGACGTGAGATGCGCCTCAGCTTGGAGAAAGAACGTCGCCTTCCGAGCGCTGTGACCTCCCTGCATCTCTGGACCGGACCGAGTCGATTCTGCCTTGAGCCAAGAGTGCACCTTGAGCCATCGACTGCCTGCCTTTCCTTGCCATCAATCCCCGTGTGAGTCAGCCTTTTGTCCCGTTTATCTGTCGTCTGTTGGGGTTAATATAAGAGTGTGTCTAAGTGCTTGTCTTTCTATGCTGTCCCTCTTGTAGTTGTAATCTAACCTTCCGCCTTAATATAACCTCCTCCGGAGGTCTTGAGAACTGAACCCCTGGTGTCGTATTGTGTTATTGTAATCCAGCCGGGTGTCTTCTTTTTCTTATTGAGCCAGCATCGCGCGACTAGTCAACGTTCGGGCACAATCGGGTAACTTGTGCAGACGTGGTCATACCATAAAACCGCTCGGTAAATAACATCCAAGCCACGTCTGTAACAATACATTATGCTTAATTTGTTGGTTTGGGAAAATTGTTGTTGGGAATTAGATATTCCCGTTTGTGATTGTAATCATATACAATTTATTTTCTTAGAGTAGTGCTAAAATACCTGCATGAGTTAATTTTTGAACTATATTAACCTGAAAGCAATTGTGGATGCTATTCTTAGTTTAGTAATAAAATACATACCTGATTGAATATTATTTGTGTGACGCATATAAATGAATATAACTTTTTGTGTTAAGGAAAAACAACAAATTGTTGAATGTGAAACTGTCGGAAGATATACATGATTATGCTGATTTCATGGTAAGATGTACCCTATCTGATTCAGTGTGTGTGGAAAGCAGATTCAGATGTGACTGAGCATAAGGATAAGACGAGATCACATTTTGAAGGGAGTGCTAACGGAATTGGGAAGAAGTTCGAGAAAGAAAATTTGTGGCTAAAAAAATGAAGTTAATCGTGGCATACACCCTCTTTCTCAAAGAATGATGAAGACATTCTCCCGTGTAACTTGGAGATGAATGCTTACCTTCACCAAGGAAATTTATGTGACCATTTGCCTGGATCACACTGCAACATATGAAAGAAAGGCGATCACTTACTCTTGTTCGAAGGCTTCGAACATTCACCACATCAGAAGTTGCAGGACAACGACATTTTACCTACAACCTCTGTGAAATGCGGGGACATATGTTATTACTTCACCAACGTCCGGGGAACCAGCATGGAGCTGCAAAAAACGGCTGTGCCCTTGTCACAACAGCTGTGCACGATTCTGCTGGTTGCTCCTGGTATGGACCATGAATGACCTGAACACCATGGTCCCAACATCATTGTGGATGCATCCGGCATCCCTGTTCCACATCTTGCTGGCCAATCAACATTACACCAACACTTGCTGCCCACTCATAATGAGGGAGGAGGCAAGTCGACTACAACTGGGCGAAGGCCTTGTTCAAGGAATCATTATGGTTCACAGCAAGAGTGGCAAGAATGCTACATGGAGAGCAGGGTCAGTCTATGACTCCGCAATGTTACCACAACAGCGAAATCCTACACGAAGTAGTGCAGGTGCTATGAAGACATTAGGAGAAAATGTTTCATACCTGGATTCAAACACAAGTGATCAGCCCTTCCTTTCAAACAAAGTCAACATTTGTGTGGAGGCAAACGTTTTTGCCAGATGGTGCAGATGCTTTACAAAACTTGAAAATGAAGTGAAATTGTTGTATCTTGGTGATGGTGAAGTGTTGTTTTGAAAAGATATTTGTGATGCAAAGGCAATAGATTGAACAATATGGAAGGAGTCAATGACCAACGAAATGTTTTGTGATTCTTGCAGGATGACGGTGTATGCCTAAGGGAATTTGATTACCAAAGTTATGGTTTGGATACTTGTAATGATGTTTACTTGCAGTGATTGATTATTTACTTATACTTGTATTGATGTTTACTTGCAGTGATTGATTGTTTACTTATATTGATGTTTAGATTAATGGTTAATATAAACAAAAACAAAAAGATGAGGGAATTGTGGAAATGTAACTCATTGATTGGGACTAGTAACGAAGCAGATAGACGATTTCGTAAATGAGTGTCAGGAATGTGCACGAACATGGTAATCTCTTGTCCACCTGGTCACAGCCCCAGGCTGGAGCACCCCCTATTGTTTGGTAAATGGAACTCGCAGCAGGAGGGGAGCGAGCTGGTGCCAGTGAGGCGACCGAGTAGAAGCAGCGGAGAAGGGATTACGATTTCAGCGCACAGGGGATTAACTGAAGCTTGCCCATATAAACAGAAGAGACTTGGAGTCAAGGAGGACTCATCATCAGAACCTCTGCCCGACGGGAGGAAGGAGGACGGGAATGGCGGAGGAACATCGGCCGAACAAGAAGGACTATGCGGATAGAGTTACCTGGTCCATTGAGTTAACGGTAGTTATTACTATTTGAAACTAGTTAATAAAGTCATGACCTTTTGTAAAACCTGTTTCCGACCATTGGCGTCTTGAGTCTCACCACCACTTCCCTGACAGAGGTACAACACACGGTTCATGCACGCACTCAAATGCACATGTACACGGTATGTATGCACGGGGATGTGCAACATGTTCCATCGCTTCGCTGGTCGAAACGTACGTGAGTGATAGTTATGAAGAAATATGTACATCTATAAATCGACAATTAACGGCAAATGACTTCACATTTTTTTTTTCTGTTGACATATTATGTACTGTTTGAGCAGCGCAAATGGTTCTTCCAATGCAAACTCTGTCCCTCTCTCCCTCTCTCTCCCCCTTTCTCTCCTCCTCTTTCTCGGTCCCTCTCTCCCCTCTTTTTTTCCACCTCTCTCCCTCCCTCCCACCTTTCTCTCTCCCCATCTTTCACCCCATCCATTTCTCTCTCTCTCCTTCTCCTCTTCTCTCTCCTCTCTCTCCCCATTTTTCTCGCTCTCCCATCAATCAGAATTTTCACGGATGTCCGTATTTCAATTTACTGTACTTGCCACCGCATTGACGGCTCATTGAGTCGGACCATTTACCACTGACGCAATGCATGCTGGATTATTAATCTGGGACATGCCTGGAGGATTCCGTGCGCTGTATGTACGATTGGCAACCCCCCCCTCCCCCCCGCCCCGCCTCTATGTGTGACCGTTTGGACCTCTGCTTCTACACCCAATCCTTCACCACCGAACACCTTACCAATCACCCTACCACTGCCCAGCTCCAACCCCATCATGCCCCAACTCCACCCCTAATCCCTCCTCTCCATCCCATCCCCAGTTTTTCACCTTCCTGCTTCCCTTCATACCCCTCCACCCCAACCATTCTACCTCCCCTCCCCCTCTCACACCTCCTTTGGTGACGAAATATGTTATGGTATTCGTTTAAAACTGCATCGAGTGAAGGGAGGTTGTAATCCGCTCATTATTCACACATCTGTGCGTATCGCGAAACCACGGCTTGCTCGACAAATCCGGAAGTGTACATTGCATGCATGCGCGATGACGTCATAACGGTCTTTGCTATGGAAGTCGATTTTTGTGGATTTTGCCGTCAAACGTAATGAAATATTCAGCATCGACACAAGCAGATAATTTTGTGATATAGGATTTAATGTCCTCTTTCAAACGCATATAGATTTGGGCGATAATTAATTACGACCCACTAAAGTGAGGTGGTCTAAGCCTGATAAAAGGTGCTGTTTTTATACTCCTGTTAAAACCTACAGTGGCCTCTATCTTAAAAGATGAGTTCCTTGTAATTTGCTTGCATTAACCAGTGAGGTGCATTCTGAAATGCAAATAATTTCCAGATCCTGTTTTTTTGTTATTCATCTCGTTTTTCTTCTTCTTCTTCGTCACTATGCCCTGTCTGCCTCTGCCCATTAATCCTTCTCCTTTCTATCCAGTCCCCACACTCCATCTCTTTCCTCCTACCCATTTCTCCCCCTCCCTTCTTTCCTTAATCTTTCTGCCCCTCCCCCTCTTTCTTTCCCTTCCTTTTTTTCATCTTTCTCCATTTTCTTTCTTCCTACCCCTCCTCCTCCCCCATCCTCTCCCTCCCCAGCTTCACTCCTCCCCTTGCCCCACCCCTTCTCCTCCCCCGTTCCATCCTGTCTTACTCCTCCTCCCCTGCCCCATCCCCTTCCCTCCCTTTCCTCATTCCTCCCTCCTCACCTTTCTCTCACCTCTCTCACCTGTCTAACCTGTGTTGTTAGCTGTCTCCCTTTCTGTCCTCCCCCTCCCTTTCTCCTTCTCCCTTTCTTCCTCCTTTGTTCTGCTCCTCCTCTTCTCGTTTCCTATCCCTCCATACCTTGTTACCACCTATTCTCTTTACCTGTCTCTCTCTCTTTCCCCCCCTCCCCCCTTCCTTCCTCCCCACTTCCTTCCCTCCCCTCAAACCCTTATTGCAGCTTCTTACTATGTCCATGTCTCACTTTTCTTTCATTTTTCTTTTCTTTATCTTCATCTTTCTCTTTTTCAGTCTCATTTTCACTCTTTCTCTCCTGTTTTTCTATCCATCCTTTATTCTCTTTCCTTTTTTTTTTTTTTTCCTTTTTCACAATTAAGCTCATGAAGAAAGGAATGATTCATTATACAATGATTTTGCCATGTGGATGTGATGACAAATGTAAAATGCTTACACAGGAAATGTTTTTGTTTTTTTTAAATGGATGAATATTGTCATAAATGTATGATTCAAATGATTACCATGATTAAAGGGTAAGAATGGTACCACAAGGCTTTCTGGTGTTGAAGGTGATTGCACTGGTATAAAGAAGAGTTTTCAAGCCCTGTAAAATTAGATGAGGATTACAAGCAACAGAGTTGAATTGCAGGATACCAACAAATTTCAATAATAATTTGAGTATGATTGCATCAAAATCGTCAATAATTTTGGATTGGTTATGATTTTGGCAAAACATTTCAAGATGGGTTGCAAAATGTTAATTGTCAAGAGGTTTGAGTACCATTAAAAATTGAGACTTTTTCCAATGCCTCACAAATGAAAAGATAAGTTGCCTTAAATAGCTGTAGATGTTGGATTTGTGATGTAATGTCCTGGTAAAATTGAAATAATGTTTTCAATCCATCCTTTGAAAATTCATTCAGATTCTGAACATGAAAATATGAAATCTGAATGTTTCATTTGTTCGAATGAATGGCTTGAAAATATGATGATGTTTTGAATCTATGTGATGCATGTAAACCATTAATTCCTCCCTTGTTCAACATGGATTGGTGTTGGATGTAATTTATCCCTTTCATCATCCATCTTTCTCCACCCCCCACACCCCCTCCACCCCCACCCCACCAAAAAGGCTGGTGGGTGGTTTGTGAACGATGCAGATGGTAGGGTGTGGTCCAGATCAGCGTTATGCATGGGTTTTTTGGGGGTTTTGTTCACCTGACTGATGGTAGGTCTTGCCTGGGGTGGGAATATGTCCTGGAGGTAAACGTTGCTGTTTTCTATGAACCATCAGACATGGCATGAGATGGCATTGCCCCTTGCCAATGAGATATCATATCTCAATTTTATTGTTTTGTTATAAATCAATATTGATATGTTATGTAGGTAATATCACCATTGTAAGGAGCTAAGGAAACAGCAATCAGAGATTGTGGACCGTCGCCAGAATGTGTTTTTCAGTGATTTTAAGACTCCTGTGTGAAAACAATTATGGTGCCTATACCATGTGATCTATGACATGATCATGATTTTACAAACTTGTACAGGTGCAGGTCGAGTTTATTTGTTTTTACATTCATGAAGACTACATCAAATGATATTTCTCGCATAGGGACGGGTAAAATTAAGTTTCCGGTGAAAATCGCTGCCCCTTTCGAACAAGTAGGATTGCTTATAACTGTGGGTTAGGTTTGGGATTACCGGCGTACCTTGAAAGGAGTAAGCTGACTCGGAAAGTCGGAAAACTATCTGAGCCAGCAATAACAACTGCTTGTCCATACATGTCCAATGCATGAAAACAACAAGTTTATCTCTAATCCATCGACTAAATCAGTTTGCTAAGTTGGCTAAATTTTTCCTGTTTAACTTAACTTCTAAAATTGAGACTTTAAAACAACTTCCTGTTCAGGCTGGAGTTCCCCAAGGCAGTGTTCTGGGCCCTGTGCTTTTTCTGGTCTTCATCAATGATCTCTCCGACTCTCTTGAAAATCCTCTCTATCTCTTTGCTGATGACTCTACTCTCTGTCGCTCCATTCTTCATCCCTCAGATCGGCAGTCTGCAGCCTCCTCACTCTCTGCAGACCTGGACAAAATCACAGACTGGGCAAGCAAGTGGAACATGTCTTTCAATCCAGACAAATCTCACACTCTTACGATGTCTTTCCGAAAAGACCGACTGGACAACCCTCCCATTTACTTTCTGAATAATCCTCTCCAAGAAGTTCTATCACTCAAACTTTTGGGTCTCACTATCTGCCATGATCTTTCCTGGGAAAACCACATTTCAAATCTGGCCTCCAAAGCCAGTCGCCGACTGGGCATCCTCCGTCGTGCGAAGTCCTTCCTTGTGTTACGTGGTCCCCTCGGTGAATACCTGGTCTTGGTGACCCCCGGACCGTGAGAGGAACTCCGCCAGCAAGCTGTATTATATATGCGCTTTCGCCACGCAATCCATATGAATTTCACCCAGGAGACAACTGATGTTCAAGGATATATTTCCAATGGTAATGATACCATACAATTTCAATGACACAACCACGGAGATTTTCCCCGAGCAATCAACAATACACAATCATCACCAATTCCCCATTCACAATCAATTCCCTATGATAAGATGGCCATCTTATACATGTGTGTCCCGGTGAGTACTCACGACACCCTTTTGGTCTCGGTCCCGCACAATGTCTCTGGGCCCCTCCTGACCAAGATGATGGTTGCCGTCGCCGCACTCGGGCGGTTGAACGAACCCCGGGTGGACGTGTTTCCACCGGGCAGGTATCGTACCAGGCACCGTGGCTGCAGCCCCTCGTGGCCACGCGAAGCGGTTACGGTAGAGCAAGCCAAACCCCACGCCGCTTGCAAGGCGCGTTAGGCCCCAACGTGCGACCCGCACACGTCTGTTTGGACGGTGCCGCGAACGATGCCAGACGCGGGGTCGATGCACGGCCCCACGTCAACTTGACGTCTCCACCGGGCAGGTACACGTCCCGGTAATTCCTCTCGCCAGACAGGCTTCGGAACGCCGCTTTTCCACGCAGCGCAAGGTCGATCCCACCTTTTGTCGGAGCGGGGCGAGGAAGAATACTACTCGTCCCTTTTCTTCCTCGTGTCTTTTCCTCTTCCGTTTACGGTCACTTCCGTTTCCGGCCACTTGTTCAGAAGGGCTCCTGACCCTCCAATCACAACAACTCTTAATATACTACACACGGATAAGCAAAGACCTGAATGGTAATCCACATACATTCACATAAATATGTAACACTCCCCCCCCTTCAAGAAAGAAAGTTTGAACCCAGCGAAAACTTTCTTTGCCGGCCAATTTGGAGAAACAAACCAGATAACTCAACCCCCCCCACATTATCAGTTGCCCCCGGGCACAGTTATCACTTAAAAATAAAGCAACCAAAATTTCACCACAACCCCTCCAGATTACTCACTCTGGACTAAGCACCAGCAACGACATTGTCCCTGCCAAATCAAACTCCATCTCATGACCCTCTGACTTTGACCGCCAGTTTCTTGTGAATGAAGGTTAAGGGGTTGATCAAAGATCCAAAGTTAAGCCACTCGATAGCACTTTTTCTGGGAGGCCAAGCCGAGTATTCACTACATGGATGCCTTTAGGAACGTGGAGTTCACGGTTAGTCCGTGCAGGAAAGTTATCTACATGGGCGCCTTGAGGAACGTGGAGTTCACGGTTAGTCCGTGCATGAAAGTTCACTACATGGACGCCTTTAGGAATGAACGGTTCACGGTTAATCCGTGTAGGAATCTTGGCTCGGCGGCTCCGCCGCATTCAGTGCTTCAACTTCTCAGAACTTCCCTAATAATTAGGGTGGGACCACTTGTCCCTGTAGTCCCATGAATAGCGGTCTCCTTCTCGGCCACTACTTTGCCAATCCTTCCTTCGGGAGCGGCCGTAACTCCGGGAGCCTACATAATAATATTGATTGCGGCCACCACCAAAACTACCGCCCAGTTGTTCTCTCCTGTAGACCTCTCGACGCCTACGAAATGCCTTCCCTACTGTTATGGTCCGACCCTCCAAATCCTTGCCATTCCAATTCTTCTCTGCCTCTCTGGCGTCTTTTGTGCTGGCAAACGTGAGAAAGCCGAACCCTCTTGACTGTTGCGTTTCCCAGTCTCTTACCAACCGCACTTCCACCAGCGGCCCATATCTGTTGAAGACAGAGGTCAGAACTTCTTCCTCTGTTTTGAAGTTCAGTCCCCCTACAAATAACTTGGCACTTTTGTCGCCATCCCGAGCTGGTGTGGCGTTATTTTCCCTGCTGGGCTCTTTACCAACCCTCAGGTTACCATAAACTTGACCCCCGGCCAAATCATTCCCGATAACCACAGATACACCCTCTACAGGAAGCGAGGCTTGTAAACCGACGGTGACCGGTCCTGACACCAAATCGGACTCCAAATGGATGACATGAAGGGGAGCACTAACACTGCCCCCGATCCCCTGTAAACGAACACTATCCCCCGTTGCCGTCTCCTCGGACCATGGCAAAATGCCTTCAAGCATTAAAGATTGATGTGCCCCTGTGTCCCTCAATATCCTAACCGGTTTCCGGTTAGTCGAGGCTCCATCCCGTGACACAAACCCCTCTGAAATAAATGGTTGGTAACCCTTTTGATGGCGATTTCTCACAATGGCCATTGCGTTTGGAGTCGTAGTAGTCGGACTCCGCTCTGGGTCTTCGCTTTTCATGCGGTAACAACTGGACATCAAGTGTCCAGGTTTCTTGCAAAAAGCGCAAGTAGGCCCGGAGGAAAAACTCGTGGTCTGCCTCGGGCCCCCCGAACTATAAGTTTGTCTTGGGCCCGCATCCCTCTGATTTCGAACAGGTGGGGTATCATAGTTGTCCCCATAATCATCTCGAGGCCGCCGCCATGTATGGTCGTTCTCCGCACCTGCTGTTCCCCACCTCCCCTGCGGAGATCTAGGCGAGGAGTTAGGTTCGTGGACCCCTATTCGGTGGGTTAAGGCATAATCATCTGCCATGGTGGCTGCGTCCCACAACTTTGGTACTTTCTTTTCCTGCAGGTACACTTTGATGTCCTCGTGGACACACTGCTGGAATTCCTCCACCAGGATCAAGTCCCGCAATGTCTCGAAGTCTTTCCCGACTCCTTTTGACTCACACCACCGATCAAACATATTTTCTTTCACTCTGGCAAACTCCACATGGGTCTCACTCTCCCTCTTCCTGGCATTCCTGAATTTTTGCCTGTAAGCTTCCGGAACCAACTCATAGGCCTTGAGGATGTGCTTCTTCAGTACCTCATAATCTGCACATTGGTCCATTGGTAGCGCCGAATAAATTTCCTGAGCTTTCCCCACCAGCACACTTTGCACGAGTATGGTCCAGGCCTCCTCCGGCCAGTTTAATTGTCGAGCCACTTTCTCAAAGTGTGGGAAAAATTTCGCGACTTCCTTTTCACTGAACGGTGGAACCAGCCTCACATGTCTGCCCACATCCCAGGTTTTCTGGTTAGGTGTCGACCCCGTCAGCAAGGGTGGTGCCTCTCCCCGTTCTCTCATTAACTCCAGCTCCTTGAATTTGATTTCTTGCTGAAGCTCCATGTCACGTTCCTTTAATTCCCTTTCCGCTTTTCTCTCCTCTGCTTCGAGGTCCCTTGCAGCTCTCCTCTCCTCTGCTTTTCTCCCTTCTAACCTTTCCTGGAGTTCTCTTTCCACTCTCCTTTCCTCTGCTTGTTTCTCTTCTCTCCTCTCTTCTGCTTTCCTTTCTTCTTCTGCTCTTTCTTTTTCTGCTTTCCTTTCTTCTTCTGCTCTTTCCTTTTCTGCTTTCCTTTCTTCTTCTGCTAACCTTTCCTGGAGTTCTCGTTCCACTCTCCTTTCTTGTGCTTGTTTCTCTTCTCTTCTCTCTTCTGCTTTCCTTTCTTCTTCTGCTCTTTCCTTTTCTGCTTTCCTTTCTTCTTCTTTTATCCGTTCCTGGCTCCGTAATTGCAACTCCAGTTTCCGGAGCTCAACGTCTTCTGGTTCTTCGGGTAGCCACTCCCAGGCTAACTCGTCCCATGTTCCTAATCCCACCATAGATTGTATCACCGTGGCCTGCAACTCTGCCTTCCTCAAATTAGTTCGGACCTCCAAGTTAAAATGTTTGGCCAATTTCAAGAGGTCCGACTTTAGCAACGCTCGGAACTGCGCCTCACTCGGGGTTACCCCAAAGTTCTGTGCCACAAACGCCATGGTGCCTATCGTTAACACCTGTTAACCTTCACCCAAGACTTTACCCCAATTTCTCAAAAAAATTTACCAATTAATAATTAATTAATAAATTTTAAGTAATAAAAAATTATTATTTTATTATTTTATACAATTTTAAATCCCGGACGAGCCCCCAATTCTGTTACGTGGTCCCCTCGGTGAATACCTGGTCTCGGTGACCCCCGGACCGTGAGAGGAACTCCGCCAGCAAGCTGTATTATATATGCGCTTTCGCCACGCAATCCATATGAATTTCACCCAGGAGACAACTGATGTTCAAGGATATATTTCCAATGGTAATGATACCATACAATTTCAATGACACAACCACGGAGATTTTCCCCGAGCAATCAACAATACACAATCATCACCAATTCCCCATTCACAATCAATTCCCTATGATTAAGATGGCCATCTTATACATGTGTGTCCCGGTGAGTACTCACGACACCCTTTTGGTCTCGGTCCCGCACAATGTCTCTGGGCCCCTCCTGACCAAGATGATGGTCGCCGTCGCCGCACTCGGGCGGTTGAACGAACCCCGGGTGGACGTGTTTCCACCGGGCAGGTATCGTACCAGGCACCGTGGCTGCAGCCCCTCGTGGCCACGCGAAGCGGTTACGGTAGAGCAAGCCAAACCCCACGCCGCTTGCAAGGCGCGTTAGGCCCCAACGTGCGACCCGCACGCGTCTGTTTGGACGGTGCCGCGAACGATGCCAGACGCGGGGTCGATGCACGGCCCCACGTCAACTTGACGTCTCCACCGGGCAGGTACACGTCCCGGTAATTCCTCTCGCCAGACAGGCTTCGGAACGCCGCTTTTCCACGCAGCGCAAGGTCGATCCCACCTTTTGTCGGAGCGGGGCGAGGAAGAATACTACTCGTCCCTTTTCTTCCTCGTGTCTTTTCCTCTTCCGTTTCCGGTCACTTCCGTTTCCGGCCACTTGTTCAGAAGGGCTCCTGACCCTCCAATCACAACAACTCTTAATATACTACACACGGATAAGCAAAGACCTGAATGGTAATCCACATACATTCACATAAATATGTAACACTTGGCACACCTGAGCTCCTCACTACGTACAAGGCTTTCATCCGCAGCTCAATGGAATACTCCTCTCCCCTCTGGGTTGGTGCTCCTGCCTCACACCTAGCTCGTCTTCACGCTGTTGAAAGCAAAGCATTCAGAATCATTGGAATCTCCCGCGATGAAGCAAACTCCAAGGGCCTCTCACTCACTCACCGCAGGCAGGTTGGTGGTCTTTCCGTCTTCTACCGACTCCTCTCTGGCCTTGCCCCCCCAGCTCTCTCTGGGCTCTGTCCCGCAAATATTCCTACAGGTCGCAAAAGATCTGCCTGCAACCCTCTTATGGTTAAACTGCCAAAATCAAGACTCTCTGCTCACCTTCACTCCTTCATTCCTCTTTTCTCCCGTCTCTGGAACAAACTCCCTCACTCTCTTCAATCCCACTCCACCCTCCAGGTCTTTAAAACAGCTGTTCACCACCATCTCTTATCTTCCCCCATCCAAAACCTTGATCTTTTCTATCCCCGATAATTTCACCCCAATTCCACTTTTTGAAATACCAACTTCTGTCCTGGAAGTCCTTGGTGTCCTTGTGTTTTATACTTCTCCCACTCCCCCCCCCCCCTTCCCACGCCTCCTCCCCCCAAGCCCTCTCCCTCCCACACATCTCCCTGCTCTTAAATGTTGTGTGCTCTCAAGTGTTTGTGTGCTTCCCATTCTCTTGTCTTCCGCTCCCTCTTTTTATATATTTTGTTTGTCTGGTTGATTTGTTTGTGAAGTAAATATCAGCTCTTTCACGAGCCTCGATTCAGTATACAAAAAAAACATTAAAAAAACAAAAACTGTTCACCGCCATCTCTTGTCTTCCCCCATCCAAAACCTTGATCTTTTCTACCCCCGCTAATTCACCCCAGATCCACTTTTTTGAAATTCCGACTTCTTTCCTGGAATTTGTAGCAGTGTCCATGTGTTTTATACCTCTCCAACCCCCCCTCCCCCTACCCCTCCCGTGCCTCTTCCCACAAGCCCTCTCCCTCCCACAGATCTCCCGATGTCCCTGCTCTCAAATGTTGGACTTGTGTGCTTCCCTCTCTCTCTCTCTCTCCCCATCTTGTCTCCCGCTCCCTTTTTCTTATGTTTTAAGTGTCAGTTTGTCTTTTTGTGATTCATGTTAGCTCTTACACGAGCCTCGATCCTGTATACAAAAAAAAAAAAAAAAAAAAAAAAAAGGTGATGTTGCGCCTGTGATGGAAAGTTTCCTGACATTTGTATAAACGAATGCAGAGAAAATCAAAATTGTTTTGTGCAGACAGACAAACAAACGGATTTAAATGTAATATCCTCTCTTTTGATGGAGGTAATAGGACGAGAGGGAAGCATATGTCGCTTCTTGGAGGGCCCCCAGGAAGCGGTATTGTGTTTCCTACTTGTAAAATGAGGAATCAGGCTGCATTGAGCTAAATGGTGTTCTATTGGATTTTATTAGGAATTTTTTGCTGATGTGTTTTTTTTTTTTGGTGGGTTTGAACAACACAATATTGTTCATTTGATAGAGCTTTTGATTTTCCATTCTCTTCCAGGCTCCTCTGTAAGATTTGATAGGGAAATGGATTAGAGTGGATGTCAGAAGATTGTGAAAATAACTTTGATTTTTTTTGAAATTTTTTTTAATAGAAGATGAACAATTCTGATTTTTGATTTTGATTTGAGTGGAAGATAATTTGATTAAAGAATGTGATAAATTTCACATTGTGAAATCAATGTGGAATCAAAATATTCATGTCAATGTGAAGATACCTTGAAAAATGAGCAAGGTGTTAAGTTGAGAAAAGCGAAGGAAAGGTCCAAATATATGTAAAATACATGTGTGCTTAACGTCTGGTGTGACTCTTTAACAGGGAACGCAATCTCTTGGCCTCCGCAAAGGTGTTTTGGCTCTGGTGACGAGGGACCGATACGTGGTTCTCCACCTATCGGTGGTGATTTACCTGCCCGATCAGTTTGGGGATCGGTTGGTGAAACGGTTGTACAAAAAGGAGGTGTTCCTGGACTCAGCTGCAATCATCAATTGAAAGCTGGAGAGACTCTTCCTGGAATCACCAGTGAAGAACGACTGTCATACCAACCTCAGAAGACGCAACATCCAGGTTACGGTGTACAAGGTGGAATAACCCCAGCAGATTTTATTTATAGAACACACAGTGGATAGTGTGTACAGGTGTATGCAGAAGTGCAGATCATAGTAGTTTACCTAGTACATTCATATAGGCATAATGGGAAATAGGGCATGTAAGGGTAGAAAAGTTGAACCAGATATTCCACAAAAAGGTACTTGTACATATTATATGTACATTGTACAATCATTATGGTATAGAGGCCATTAAGGATGTTGAGAACTGGTATTTGTGGACAAAAGGACATGCCAAGGAGTTTCCAAGAGATGGTACATTTGAGCGAAGTCGATTGGAGAGATTAGGACAAGAATTGAAAGCCAGGAAGAGACGGAACCTAATGGTAGACTGGCTGGAATTCCGTCATTGGGATGTTGAGTCCAGGAAGTGGGAACAGCAAGAAAGGATAATGGACCTATAACTTAAACTAAAAAGGATACAGGATACATTGAAGGAGACAAAGCGCAAATGCCTTCGAATGTAGGAATAAAAGTGACATTTGCCCCACCTAATTCCCATTTGTCTCCCCAAATACAACGGTACAGAGAATTTTCTGATGATCCAAGGGAAAATCAGAGACCTAATCGACAAGGAAGTAACAGGATAGGTAGGCCTGAAAGAACAGGCAATGACAAGGACCGGTGTTTCAAGTGTAGAGAATTGGGACACTGGAGACAACATTGTCCGTATTCAAATAGGAGACTATTTCATTGGGAAAACCAAGATCAAGGGTACCAGCGCTCACCCGCACCTCAGACAACGATTAGGCCTTCATTGCTGCAGATCCCAAATGACGATTGGCCTCAACAGACTAGATAACCAGACCAAAGTTAGCAACTGTCGACGCTTCCTGTGGCTGAAAAGTCTTCGGAGCAAGAATGATTCATTTTTTTCATTGGCAATGTAATAATTAATTGATTAAATGCAGAAATTGGGGGATTTAGGGAACATCTTGGGAAAAAGAATTTTTTTGAATTTACAAATTTTGGAACAATTGGCTTACAAATTTCTTTTTGGGAACCAAGTGACGAGAGTCACATGATGATCAGATGGGAATTTCGGACTATTGTTTTTGAACGATTGATATGTCAGTGGTCGACTGGCATGTAAAGGGGTGTGCTGTCAAATTTGGATAAGTTCTTGTGGGAGACAAAGGGTGATTTCAATGTTGACATTGTAGGGGTTTTGTAAGAAATTTTTTTGTCTGTTTGTGTGTCTGCGTTTCTAAAAATTAAGGGACAAACTTTATGAAATTGACACTCACCTTGATGTGAAAATAATGGTTCCAAAGCAAACATACATAATGCATGAGTTTGTGTGTATTTTTACTCTCAAAAGATTGCTGAAAACGACAGTATACCTGTCTTGAAATAGATAATGAGATAATGAGCCTATTAAATAGAATTAATAAGGATGGAATCGAATATCCATAAACTCCATATTAAAAAAAAAAAAAAAAAAAATTCCCATAATTTCTCATAATTTCCAAACATCATAAAAAAAGATTGGAAAAATCTGATTGAGTGACATTTTGGTAATGGAATAAGATTTTAAGAGAGAGAAAAATAATAAATGGGAATATTCAGCCACTATTGTGAGTTTTTTTTTTTTTTTAATGGAATGTACTGTGAATCTCAAACCAAGGTTCAACTACTATTATGTAGTTTAAAATTCAGAAGGCGATGTTACATGTACCTGTAATATATATTTTAATAACTTGGAACACCTATATTGGCATACTGGTGTCATTGGTACTCACTAGTTGCATAGAAATAGACAAGAAATAGCTATAGGGGTGTAACACTTACTTGGATATTTTCTACGACATAAAAAGGGTCTGAATAAGCAGTGGCTGTACACATGTGATTCACGAAATTAAGCTTTGTAATTTAAACAAAGTCGCTGGTTAACAGAAGGAGAATGGATAGTAAATAATTTTTAGATGTTGGGTAAATTAAGTGAGATATTACTAAGACTCATAAGAGCTATTATTCTTCCTTACGGCAGTTGAAAGACAGATCCAAAACAATGAATCTATAAATCAATATGATAGGGATAACATCCTCAACTTGTACCAATTAATTAATTGTGGGAAAAGGAATTAATTTATCGCAGTGGATTGTTAACAGCAGCCTGAAATGTCCTGAGAGTATGCATCCATATAATCAGAAATCCCAGATTTTAAAATTTGGTAGATGTCTTATGTGGAAGAATACTTGCTTGGTAGATAAAAAGGTACTGCATGTTAGCAGAAACCTATATGGCCGTAAAGGCCAGATAAGTTGGGTCAAACTGTAATTGAATATGTAATTTACAGATGAGTATTTGGCAAGTAATGGAGGGAATTTATTGCACCCTTTTGTGGGAAGATATTTCCAAAGGTGTATTAAAATGTTATAATATGACAGTTGGCAAGGGAAACTATTGGATGAATAATAAGATCTGTAAATATCTGTATATATATATTGTTGCGGATCTCAAAACTTCGGCCTCCCCCTTACCAAGGGGGATTAATCCCCTTGTCTTTTTACTAGCCGACGCAATCCGGGGCTATCACGTTCCTTCCGGTCGGTGTTAAATAGGGTTGTAAGCCGAATTAGTCTTATTACCAAAGTACTAACACTGGCCATGAAGCAAGGAAATAACCCCACCCGAACCACGGTTTCAGTGGACATGCCGAGCGATTAGCGAGCCGCGATTCGGGCCGTTAACAGGTATTAACCCGCTTGGAGCGGTTGTGATCGTGCCACGCTTACCCAATTGAGAAATCACTAAGATGGTCGAATTAAGAGGAAAACAGGAAGAACAGGTAATTTATTACACTTTGCACAAATAAAAGAGGAAAAGAAGCAATGTACAGGGAAGAAGAAGAAGCAGATACACGGGGCAGCCTTATACAGTCTTATACTTATCCCTGGACACGGGCCCGTTCACACTCAGTCACACTCTCAGACTCACTCACACGGGGTTTGTAGATGGTCGGATTGAGGGTCCACCGATGGCGTCCACAGCTCGCTCCGGTCCCCGACTCGTACCACGAAGCAGCTGGTGATGATAGACGGCAGGCAGGATCGCCGCGTGTCGGTGGCACAGATCGGCCAATTATACTGGGGGGGATCGGTAAGCTGGCGATTATACTGGCATACGTAATAGTTGTACCGGCGCCTTATACGCGCTCCCGGTACAGCTCTGTACAATGCGCCACTCCCACAAGTCCTCTGCAAGGCGCCGCTCCGGCAATGCTTTCCCAATGATGTCACCAAAGCCAAGCCAAGCCAAGTCCCAGTTCTTTGCCACTGCCGTATGCACGCGAGTCCTTCTCATATATCGAGTGCCGTTCAGTCCTCTTGGTAAAACGCAATCGTGCAAGTCCTCCTCATAACTCAATGAGTGCCTCTTCCTTCTCATAACTCGACGAGCGCCTCTCCCTTCTCATAACTGAGGTGGGGGCCTCGCGCAATGGGTTTTATTGCCACGCCCAGCGAACCCTCTGGAATCTCTAGCCACACCCTGTCAGGCGATGTCGCCTCCGCCCTGATTGGTTGTTGGGGTCTTACCGGCTCCGCCCTTGATGGCTGCCTGATGTGACCACACCCCCACCCTTGCGCTCCGCCCCCTTTTCGGGCCTTACCTCGTGGCATTTTAGCTGGTTTGAGCGAGCAACTGGCAGCTAACGCTGCCGGCCCAACGCGTTATAAACTGTGAGGGGCAATGGGGTGCAGACTGGATGGTGTGCAATGGAGTCGATTGGAGGGAAGCTGCAAACTGAACGGGGCCTACTCTTATTTGTTTTACACAACGCAGATGATAACTATTGGAAATGGCCTTATCTCACATATACGAAGAAATAACTATGACGTTCTAAGGTGACCTACGTGTTGCATGTGGCCTGACTATGGGGTGCAACCTTTAACCTGTGTGGGTTCTCAAAACCGCAACAATATATATATATATATATATATATATATATATATATATATATATATATATATATATGTATATATATATATATATATATAATGTGTTTATTATTATAAAAATATGTGTTTATTTTTACGAAGTATATGAAATGCTTGTAAATAAAATGTCTAAAGAGTTAAGGGATAAGGGAGCAAAATTCCATGATTGTACAAATGTTTTGTAAGATTGAGAGAGATATATATTTGGAAAAGTAACAGCTAAGATACTTGAATATCTGTTTATTGAATTGAAAATTGAGAAAGCAATAATCATGATGCAAATAATACAGACACCCATATGGTGGCTTGCTTAAAAGCTTTGGTAACTGTGTTTGAACAAAATAACTAACCATGAAATGGTGACTTAGGTAAAAAGATTGAATCAAGTAATGCTGCAAATGAATACAGTAGAGTCAAGATAATGACATAACAAAAATGTTATGGATTGTGTCAGTTTTACAAGATCAGTGAACTCATATCACCACACGTTACACATCATGAAAATTAAAAGTGATGTGAGGCACCATTTTAAGATCACATACTAGTATACACTATAAAACACTATAGAACAAAACACTATAGAATTAATTACTCAACTTAAAAAAAAGAAAAAAAAATGGGGAGAATTTATGATAATTAATACATTATGCATAGTTTGTTTGTTTGCAAAGTTTGTTGGGAATTAGATATTCCTGTTTGTGATTTTAATCATATGTACTCATTATTAATGCATTTATTTCTCTTTGAGTAAAAAACTGCATGAGTTTTAAATTTTTCAAACTATATTAACCTAAAAGCAACTTTAAATGCTATTCTTAGTTTCGTAGTGAAGATAATTTAGAGTTAGAGTTTAGTAGAGATAATTCATTATTATCTCAATCAAAGATGATGAAGTTGGAGAAGAAAAGCCAGGTTGTTCCATTAAACATTTATTTGATTGCAAAAGGTGATCAAATATCGTAATTCATCAATTAATTTACTCAAAAGAACATTTTACAAAATATAATCTCATTTAAAACCTGTTATGACAATTGAGGTGATTCCTCAATTAACGTATTTCGTGAAACTTTATTCACACTATGGTTTGATCCAAAGCAAAAATATTACCTTCAGGAGTTGATGTCGTTGGTGATGTTGTGGTGGTCCATGGTGCATCTGTTTTATGCGACAAAGACAAAATTACGATTAAAAAGTTTGTCGGATATTTTTTTGGGATTGTTCATGACAAATATATTCTAGTTATTCTGCACAAACCATGCATTTATCAAACTCGTCTGATATGTAGGGTTACTTGCGGAGTGGTTTGTACAACTTACATCAGATTTCTATCGCATTTGTCTTCATACTATCGAGTTCTCCATGTCAAATGAGAAAGTTATTTTTCCAAACAGCAGTTTGCTGATATTTTGTTTCTTCTTTTGCAACATGTATTTACACGATTATAGAAAGATAAGAATATCCCATAATAACGTCCGTCAGGTCAAAATATCACTTTGAAGAAAACAAAAGTTATTGGACAAAAATGGAAGTCTTTCTACTCCATGAGGAGGTACTTTGTGTTATCATTTTTGTGAACTGTAACAATACCAATAATCAAAGGAAAACCTCTTTCACAAAAAGTGATTTACTGATTCAATATGATGCAGAGTTTTGTCTTCCTTTGCAATTAAAAATCTAAAGCAGTGAAACATTCACTTAACAAGACAGATGAGCTATTTTCATGGATATCTCATTGAAACAGCACAAGACCCTTAAAGTATAATCTTTGGTGAGTTCCTTCACAATGCGAAAGGTCTTTCGTCAACATCAGAAATAATCAACGTCTACAATCTTCCCTCAACATCAGAAATCATCAACGTCCACAATCTTCTGTCAACATCAGAAATCATCAACGTCCACAATCTTCTGTCAACATCAGAAATCATCAACATCCACAATCTTCCCTCAACATCAGAAATCATCAACATCCACAATCAAAGAGGCATTTCAAATGGCATAAACTTTTCCTATAATATTCCGGATGATGAGTCTCATCTGAAGTGTTGTCCATGGAACCTTCTCTCTCAATAAATGAAAAATAATTCAACCACTTTTTTTTTTTTTTTTTTTTTTTTTTGTATACAAGATCGAGGCTCGTGAAAGAGCTAACAATAATCACAAAAAAGACAAACCGACACACAAAACACAAAAAACAAGGGGAGCGGCAGACAAGATGGGGAGAGAGGGGGAAGGACACAAACACAACATTTGAGAGCAGGGACATCGGGAGGACTTGGGGGGAAGTGGGAGAGGAATAAAACATATGAACGCTGCAAGGACTCTGGGGTGAATTACCGGGGGTAGAAAAGATCAAGGTTTTCGATGGGGGAAGATAAGAGATGGTGGTGAACAGCTGTTTTAAAGACCTGGAGGGAGGAGTGGGATTGAATGGAGTGGGGGAGTTTGTTCCAGAGGCGGGAGAAAAGGGGAATGAAAGAGTGAAGGTGAGCAGAGAGCCTAGACTTTGGCAGTTTAACCATAAGAGGGTTGCAGGCAGATCTTGTGCGACCTGAAGGAATATTTGGGGGACAGAGCACAGAGAGAGCTGGGGGAGCAAGGCCAGAGAGGAGTCGGTAGAAGACAGAAAGACCACCAACCTGCCTGCGGTGAGTGAGTGAAAGGCCCTCGGAGTTGACTACATCGCAGGAGATTCCAATGATTCTGAAAGCTTTGGCCTCAACAGCGTGAAGCCGAGCAAGGTGTGAGGCAGGAGCACCAGCCCAGAGGGGGGAACAGTATTCCATTGAGCTGCGGATGAAAGCCTTGTATGTGGTGAGGAGCTCAGGTGTGCCAAGGAAGGACTTCGCACGACGGAGGATGCCCAGTCGGCGACTGGCTTTGGAGGCCAGCTTGGAAATGTGGTTTTCCCAAGAAAGATCATGGCAGATAGTGAGACCCAAAAGCTTGAGCGACAGAACTTCTTGGAGAGGATTGTTGAGAAAGTAGATGGGAGGGTTTTCCAGTCGGTCCTTTCGGAGAGACATTGTAAGAGTGTGAGATTTGTCAGGATTGAAAGACATGTTCCACTTGTTTGACCAGTCTGTGATTTTGTCCAGGTCTGCAGAGAGTGAGGAGGCTGCAGACTGCCGATCTGAGGGATGAGGAATGGAGCGGCAGATAGTGGAGTCATCAGCAAAGAGATAGAGAGGATTTTCCAGAGAGTCGGAGAGGTCATTGATGAAGACCAGAAATAGCACAGGGCCCAGAACACTGCCTTGGGGAACTCCAGCCAGAACAGGAAGGGAAGATGAGAGAAATCCATTCAGGGCCACACGTTGCCTACGACCAGAGAGGAAATCCGCAAGCCATGAGTGGAGATTTCCCTGAATACCATAGGAGGTGAGTTTGGTGAGCAGAGCTGGGTGCCAGACTGTATCGAAGGCACGTGATATGTCAAGTGAGACAGCTCTGATTTCCTGTTTGGCATTGAGGACCTCCATCCATTGTTGAGACAGCAGAAGCAACATGTCCAGAGTAGAATGACCTGGTCTGAATCCAAATTGATGATCAGAGATCAAGCCATTGGAGAAGAGGAAGGATTTGATATCTGAAGCAATGATGGATTCCATGACTTTGCTGATAATTGGGAGCAGGCTGATTGGTCTGTAGTTGCAAGGATCTGTTTTTGCACCTTTTTTGTGTAAAGCGGTAATGTTTGCTGATTTCCAAGATGCTGGCAGATGACCTTGAGCAAAAGAGAGGGTGAAAAGAACAGAGAGAGGGTGAGATAGAGCGGCAGAGCAGGATTTTAGGACCCGAGGGCTGATGCCATCTGGGCCAGTTGCAGAATCAGAGTCGAGGTTTGATAAAAACTTCTCCACCTTGTCAGGAGAGAAGGACACAGAGTCCAGGAGCAGTTGGGTTCGACTGGGAAAGGTGGGAACAGAGAGAGATGGGTTTGGGACACAAGATTTTGAGGCAAACACAGAGTTGAGGCATTCGGCTTTGTCACGTGCGGTGTCAACTGTGTAGCCATTTGAGGTAAGGGAGGGGATGGAGGGGGAACAAACACCAGAAACGCATTTGACCAGACGCCACCAGGATTTGGAGGAAGGAGACAGGTTTGAGAGTTCAAACTTGAGTGTGGAGAGATAGTGCTTCCTGGCACTCCTGAGGGTAGAAACACACTTGTTTCGAGCTTGGTGGAAGGAACTGAGATTGCCTTCAGTTGGATTTGCCTTCCAAGAGGCAAAGGCAAGTTGTTTCAGGGCAACTGCCTCACCACAAGATTCAGTGTACCATGGACGGGAGGAAGGGTAAGACATCTGAAGACGAGATGGGATAAATCTGTGCATGAGAGAGAGCAGTTTGCTTTGGAAGAATTCCCAGGAAGAATTGATGTCAGAGGCATTAGAGATGGGAGACCAGTCCAGTTGATTGATGGCTGCTTGCAGACCGTGCCAGTCGGCCTGAGTGAAATGCCAGACTCGTCGGCGCTGAGGAGGCTCTCTGAGAATGGCCAGTGAGATGTCCACTTTAACAAGCACATGATCAGAAGAACCGATTGGAGCAGAAGAAGAGCAGCAGACATTTGCAGGGAAGTTAGTCATAACCAAGTCCAGAAGAGAAGATACTCCATTGACTGAGATCCGGGTTGGGAAATTGACAGATTGTGTCAGTCCCAATGAGTCGCAGAAGTCCTTTGCTGAGGTGCCATGGCTGGTGAGAGATGAACCCACACCCAGCCAGCTGGCATGATGACAGTTGAAGTCACCACATATGAGGAAGAGAGAGTTTAGATGAGTTGATAGAAGTTGGTCCATGTTGTCCGACAGAGAAATGTAAATGGAGTCATCACTGTTTGGAGGACGGTACAGAACACATATGAACAAAAGGTGGGAGCGGAGAGGAAGCCCTAGCCAGAGGTACTCCTGTGGGTGGGGTGGAGAGAGGGCAGTGCAGGGAGAGTGAGGAAGAGAGTTTTTGATAAAGATAGCCACCCCACCACCAGGACGAGGATCAGGTCTATCGTACCGGAGGAGGGAGTAACCAGGAAGAGATATTAAGGAATCAGAGACATCTTGAAGGAGGAAAGTTTCTGTTAAGCAGATCAAGTCTGGATTTTCAGAAGCAACCTGAATGGAGAGATCAATCACGTTTGAGCGAAGGCCCCGGATGTTTGAGGTCCATACCGTTAGTGAGGAGAGATGGGGAGCATCGGGTGCAGGACAGGGGAGGGGAGGGGTAGGGTCAGATGAAGGGTGAGAGGGGGATGTCGGAAGAGCAGTTGATAGTGTGTCAGAGATTACAGAGGAGTTACAAGAAAGGGAAGGATGAGGAGGACGAAAGGTTTGATGGTGATGGAATGAGGCACAGTGAGAGTTTGTTTGAGGGGGGGCAGAGGAAAGTAGAAGGTTGGGGGAGGTGGGGGTATGACATAGGAGGGAGAGGAAGTGGGGAGGAGGCAGCTTTGAGAAGGAGGTGGGAGGAGGGAGAATTTGGGAGGGATGGTTGGGGGGGAGATTTGAAGGGGAGGGGCAAGGTGGGAGTTTAGAAAGTGGATGATTAATGAAAGATGCACATATATAACAAATTGGGTTTGTTGTGATTTTCAAGTTAGCGATTCGTTTAAGAACGATGGAGGAGGGATGGAATGAATGAGAATTTAGAGCATGGAGTGATTTGGAATCATAAGAGATTGAATATTTTTTTGAAATGGAATGAGATGAAGAGGAAATTGAAAGGAGCCTTTTAAATAAGAAGAAAAACAGCGTGTTGTAATAAACCACTGAATAAAACAATGAAGGGGATAGTTGAAACATATTTAAACAGAACTGTGAAGAACAATCGTATATTCACAAAAATACCAATGGGGAGAGGAAGCCTAGCGCGACGACCACGAGTCACTTGAACAGGGCAAAAGGTGGAAGGCAAGGGGAAAATGGGGGCGGGGCGAGACAGCGCACGTGGGCAGAGGCAAAAGCACACGAGGAAAAAGGGAAATAAAAGTTTTTTTGGTTGTTTTTTTTTGTTTTTGTTTTTTTTGGGGGGGGGGGTGTGGGGGTTACAACGTTAGACAAATAGTAGATGTTTGGTGAAGCTTGGTGGAGAAGGGGAAATCAAAAAAGTGAGCAAAACAGCGAAGGAATGAACAACCTTCGACGGGGGAAGCCTGAGGCTGCAAGGCCTTGCTCGCGACGCGGCAAACAAGCGATTAATATATGAAAGATAAACACCAAGAAACTTCCAAGGGGGACACTATAAGTTCACACACCGAACGATAAATACAGTTTCGACAAAATACAATTGTGAACAGACTTAACTTTGAAAAACGTGGAGACCGTGTGGACCGTCGAAAACCCCTGACCACCGTCTCCAAGATCTCGCGAGATCCGATCCAAGATCGGATCCAAGATCCAAGATCCAAGATCGGAGATCCAAGATCTTCCTCAGATAACTCGCCATTTTACCTTTACTGTGGAGTCTCCTCAAAAGTGACAGGTGTGACATTGCAGTATCACTTTGATGATTTGGAAAACATTGGAATTTTCACATGCACAAGAATAAGTAGTCCGACAAATTATGTTTGTCAATTCAGAAGTCCGACATTCAATCTCAACAAAGCATACAACCTGAACCTATTTCTTAGGTATGATCTATCTGTTCAACAAATTATGTTTCTTCTGATGTGATGAACTTTTCTAATTTTAGGGATGGCCACAGAGGGAATCACTTACAAGGGAAATTAGCCTTAAACCCTACTGCTAATTCGGCCGAAAAAACATATTGCTGGTCTCTGGTCAGACCAAAGTTCCAGAATTGATGCGGCGATGCGGTGTTTTTCTTTTTCTTTTTTGAAAAGCATGGATTGCACATATAGAGGTGTTTTTTGTGTCCTCATGCCTTGCGGTCCTCATCTTCCATGGCGCCGTCCAGAGAGAAATTAAAGACAGCCAATAGGATTTGTAGGCCTTTTTTGTAAATAATGAACACAAGCTTAAGTTATTTTAAAATGTATTTATTCTGAAAATCATTAGGTTCTTCAAGCATATTATAGACTGCCATTTCGTTCTCGAGATCGCCTCACCGTACCGTCAAACATTCCAATGCGTCGATCGCATCAACACTGCGCATGCGCAAGTGGTCTAACAGGCCGATGGTCTCCCACGATCTCTTCTCCCAGTACATCAGATTATCACAGACACTTACAACTTCATGACAAACGAGATAGGATCCAGGCCTAACTAACGAGACCACCCACAGCTCTCTAGGCCTTCTGGTTGCTTCACATGACCCCGACAAAGAACGTCTTCGTTTCAATAAATGACAATATCCAGCCGATTGGATTCATGACGTCACGGCACACAAACTACTCATATCTTTGGAACGGCTGGTTGGATTTGGACAAACTAAATGTAGTTGTGTAGGGGAGAACCGTGCGCGAAAGTCGATGCCAATGGCGACATTCACAGTCCCGTATTTCCCGAGATAGCGTGCCGGCCCGGCAACAACAGGCACGCGCTATTGTAGGTACCGTTTGAAATTAAAAGAAAAAATTGTTGACGCACAGGGTCAAAATCGATGCGCGTGCTGACCAAAGACCAGAAATATATTTTTCTCGGCCTCAAGACGTCATCTTCCCTCATTTGATGAACATTTAAACACAACCTTAAGCTACATTTTCCCTACTTAGGACATTGAAATGCTCCTACACATCACATGGTCCATGCTATATCCTATTCAATTCTACCCTTCATACAGTATTCTCTTAGCAGACTTAGCTAATCCCATAAATGTCACAATATGGAAGACATCATTCGTTATCTGTTTGCCAAGTTTGAACAAGATTGGAAATGCATGTCCGAGAAATGGTTGAGGACATGTTCAACATACGTTTTTTTTTTACAATTAAAATGGCCGCCATTCAATATCCATTTTATAGCATTGCAAAACAAAATGATGTGTGTATGTACACCATCAGGTATCGTCTTTTTGCCTGAATGAAGAAAATCGGTCCATACATCTCCGAGATATGGTTGCAGATGCACGGACGGATGAGACCCAATCCATAAGTCCCCTTTTGGACTCATTCCAACGGGGGCTATCAAAGTTACCACTTTGAGGAAACAATTGATTGCATCTCGTGCAGAGGAAATGAGGTATTGCATGTTTTGTTTGGAGAGATCGTGGCTGCAGTGTAATATACACCGCCCAAAGAAGGTACCGTGAATTCTCATAATTCCGAGGAAAGAAAATAGTGGACTTCAATTAAAAAAAAAAAACACTTTTGATTATATCGGCTGGCTTCTCAAACTGTATTTCACATGACCATGGACATGCAATTCACATACGTGGTAAAACGAAAATTGGCTTGGAAGTGAAATGTCTCATGCGTATTTAATTAATTAGTTGGGATCCCGGGGAAATTCTGGAGAAATTTTTTTTTACTTCTTTTATAAGTTATAATGTACACATATATTTTAGAGAAGTGATGCCACGTACACTTTGAAATGTACACGTACACTTTCGTACACAACATCAGCGAGTAGAAACCACGTTGAAGATTGGATAATCCAGATTGGGTAAAACCACGTTGAAGATTGGATAAGACATTTTGATTACAAGTAAAATAGTCATGATTAATAGTTAAAGTTTTTATTTTTAAAAAAACTCTCCTTTTGTTGGCGTTTTGTATGTAAAGTATAATATATGCTGTCGAGATGTCCAGTGATGTATTCAGTTGCCAAGGAGCTTGCTTATCAACCATTTTGTTTGAGTGCCACCCTGAGTGCTTAAGCCACTTGGCTTCCATGGTGATATGACGGCTCGGTACTCCATGGGAACATCCCAGAAGTAGGGACCCCAAGCCACCGGGAAAACGGGGAAAAAACGGGAAATTTAAAATCAACCCAAACCAGCATAGCCCCAAGCAACTCACCATCTAATAAATAAAATTTGTCGGATGTCTGTGTCTGTTTGTTCGCATTTTTTGCAAAGACCGCTGGGCCGGCAACCACCAAATTTGACACACAGAGCAAGTCCGACCTGGAGATTGTTCTCAGGGTATTTTCATCCATCACCTCAGCCTTTAATGACCCTGAACACCCATAACACCCTTTTTTACGTGCTTGAGACATTAGATTACATGCTTGAGAGAAGACGATTTACATGTTTAAGAGATAAGACTACCAAGACCCTCAAAAACCCTGAATACCCTTAAGTAAGACCCTTTAAAACCCTGAATACTGCAAAGCTGCTTTAGACCCTTAAGACCAGAAATACCCCGAACACACGTAAGGATCCTTAAAGACCCATAAAGATTCCTCAGACCTTTAAGACCATTAGGACTCTTATCACAGGCAGGTTGGTGGTCTTTCTGTCTTCTACAGAATCCTCTCCGGTCTTGCACCCCCTGCTCTCTCTGTGTTCTGTCTCCCAAATATTCCTGCAGGACCCACAAGATCTGCCAGCAACCCTCTTCTGGTGAAACTGCCATAATCAAGACTCTCTGCTCACCTTCACTCTTTCATTCCTATTTTCTCCCACATCTGGAGTAAACTCCCACACTCTCTTCCATCACACTCCTCCCTCCAGGTCTTTAAAACAGCTGTTCACCATCTCTTCTCTTCCCCCATCCAAAACCTTGATATTTTATACCACTATTAATCCACCGGAAACCCACTGCCTTCAAATTCCACTTTCTTTCCTGAAACTCCTTGTAGTGCCCATCTCGTTTATCCTGTGTATCCGCCCCAGGCCTCTCCCTTCCACAGATCTCCCGATGTTTCTGTTCTCTACTGTTGTTGCACTCTCTCACTCTCCCCCTGTATCCTACTCCCTATATTTTATGCTCTATGTGTTAGCTTTTACATGAGCATAGATTTAAAAAAAAATTAAGAATCTGAAGATCGTTTAGACCCTAAACTCCAAGAAAGACCCTTAATACCCCAAAGGCCCTGAAGACCTCATAGATTGGTAATACTACTAAGACCCATGAGGACCCCGAAGATCCCTTTACTCACCAGAATCACCTCACCTCACCCTTGGCCTTTCTCTGTCTCCCACCCTACCCCTCTCTGTCAGACCCCTACCACTCTCTGTCTCTCCATCTCATCTCCCATTCAGGGTATTTGGGGTCCAAATGATCTTTGGGGTCCAAAGGATTTTTGGGCTGTTTGGGGATTTAATGAGTCTTATGGGTGTTTGGGGTCTTCAACAGTCTTAATGGTGTTATGGGTCTTAGGTGTCATTAAAGGCTTAGGTGGTGAATGAAAATACCCTCACACCAATCCCCAGTTCGGACTTGGTTGGTGTGCTAAATTTGCTGGTTGTCGGCCAAGCGGTCTTTGCAAAAAAAACGCAAACAGACAAAGACATCCGGTGGATTTTATCGATTTGACGAGTGGGGCACCCGTGGGAAATCCAAGGGCAAAGACGTGTATGACATTTTGACATCATGAGTTAGATGCTGCACGAAGAGTTTTCCAAAATGGGTAAAACCCTCATTCCCCGCTATCCCCTCACTCGTTACCTCTCCCCATTCTTCTCCAACCCTCACACCTCACAGTCCACCTCTCTTTCCCCCTCACTCCTCTCACCTCCCTCCACACTCCTTCCTCCTCCCTCATTCCTCTCTACTCCCCCTCCTAACTCTTCTCCAACCTCTCACTCTCCTCTCCCCTCACTCTCCTCTTCCCCTTCACTCCTCTTCTTCTGCCCTCACTCCTCTCCACCCTTCACTACTCACCTCTCCTTTCCCCACTCCTCTCCCTCTTCTTCCCGCCCATGCCCAATCCCTCCCTCTCCCCCTCCCCCCACCACTCACTCCTCACCACCCTGTTACCATTGTCCTCCTCCCCCTTTCCCTCCCCTCTCCCTTTCTCCTCCCCATCACCTTCCCTCTCCCCTTCCTCCCCAATTCCATCCCCATCTCACCTTGACCTCCTACTCCCTCCTCCTCCTCGCCTCCCACCCTTCCCTCCTTTCTCTGTTTCCCTTTCTCTTCATATTTCCAGCACAATGCGACTGCGTCACCCGGCAACGCCGAGTACTTTTGCTTGTGCCGTATATTATAAGCGAACCAAAGAAATACATTCGTGACTTACCTGTATTCATCAGCACTATTTTTTTTTGTTACTTAATTAATTGATTGATTGATTGTTACTTGATTAACTGAGATCAAGATTGAGATATGGGCAAAAGAAAATAATATACGATGTGAAAACTCGGCCGGAAGTTCATGGCAAGCGGTGTATTGTGGGCACATCTGCTCTGCAAAGCAGGTACTTCGACTTTCCCATCAAGTTTTTACTAAATTTGTGTTGACTGTCAAATTCTGCAGTTGATGTAGTGTATGTGGGAAAATTACATGCCCAAACCAGGAATCGAACCCAGGTCCTCTGGAAAATCGTACCAGTGTTCTGCCATCTGAGCTATCTGGGCGAACTTTTTATTTCTATTTTTGTAATTTTCCCACATATATCAATTGAAGTATTTATTCCTGTTCATTAATCAAATAAATTCTGCTATGTTCTTTCTGTAAAACTGACCGAAGAAACACATTTGTGATGTACCTTTATTCATCAGCGCTAATGTTTTGTTGTCCTTATAGTCTTATAGTCTTGTCCTTATAGTCTTATAAACAAGAACCATGCTATTAGAGGTCATAGAAGTACCCCTAATTATTGTTATCTTTACACGCAATTTACAAGAAATATAATATTTTGCATGAAATTTGTTATAACTTTAAATTTGCATCATTCTTTTGGGCTGAAATTTGGACAGGATATTCAGAATATCACTTCCTTTAAAATGATGAAGGCTTTTGTTTATAGGAGTAGCCATTGTGGATTTATTAATAATAATAATAATAATTCATTTATTTTGTATAGCGCTTTTCCAGAAGCCCAAAGGCGCTTTGACAGAGTGGCAAACATAATGCATAACAATACATGAAAACAACAATTGCAAAAAGACAAGAATCAATAGGGAAATATTTAAAGCAAAAGGAGGGAGAAGGAGAAGAGATAGTCAGGGGTTAAATGCTGTGGGTTGAATGTTGAATGCAGTGTTGAACAGGTGGGTCTTTAGTGATGTTTTGAATGTGGTGAGTGAGGAGGAGTCTCTGATGGTGTGAGGTAGTGAGTTCCAGAGGGTGGGAGCAGCGATGGAGAAGGCCCTGTCCCCCCAGGATCTGAATTTGGTCCGGATGGAGGGGGTCAGGAGGTTGGTACCAGCAGAGCGGAGGTTGCGGGTGGGAGTGTGTCTGGAGAGGAGGTCAGCCAGGTAGGATGGGGCCAGGTTATGGAGGACTTTGTATGTCAAGAGGAGGATTTTGTACTGGATTCTCTGGGGGATGGGGAGCCAGTGAAGCTTGTAAAGGACGGGGGTGATGTGGTCACGGGTCCGGGAATGGGTGAGTAGACGGGCAGCGGAGTTCTGAATGTATTGGAGTTTATTGGTGATTTTTGAGGGTGAACCATAGAGGAGGCTATTGCAGTAGTCCAGACGGGAGGTGATGAAGGCGTGGATGAGGGTTTCTGCAGCCGTGGAGGAGAGGGATGAGTGGAGACGGGCAATGTTTTTCAGGTGAAAGAAGGCTGACTTTGTGATCTGTTTAGTGTATTTGTCGAAGGAAAGGCTTTGGTCAAAGATGACGCCAAGATTCCGGATGTGAGGGGAGGTGGATACTGGGATACCGTCGATGTTGAGGGCAAAGTTGTGGGTGGATTTTGTGAGCGTTTTTGGGCCAACGATGATTATTTCAGATTTATCACAGTTAAGCTTGAGGAAGTTGATTTGAAGCCAGGATTTTATTTCAGTGATGCAGTTTGTCAGGATAGAGTGGGTGTCGGTGGAGACGGACTTGGTGGAGATGAAAAGCTGGATGTCATCGGCGAAGCAGTGGAATTGGAGACCATGACGGCGGATTAAGTGACCGAGCGGGGACAGGTAAAGGATGAAGAGGAGGGGGCCAAGAACTGAACCTTGGGGGACACCTTGGGGGAGGGGAGCAGTGGGGGATTTGCAGTTATTGATGGAGATGAACTGGCATCTGTCAGAGAGGTATGATTTAATCCAAGAGAGGGCAGTGCCGGTAACGTTAAAGGTGGATTCAAGTCGGGTGAGGAGGATAGTGTGATCGATGGTGTCAAAGGCAGCGCTGAGGTCGAGGAGGACGAGAATGTTGAGGTTGCCAGCGTCAAAGGAGAGGAGAAGGTCATTGGTGATTTTGAGGAGAGCAGTTTCAGTACTGTGGTTGGACCGGAATCCGGATTGGAATGTTTCATACAGGTTATTGGCAGAGAGATGATGTTTGAGTTGAGTGGCTACAGCGCGTTCCAAAACTTTTGACAGAAAGGGTAGGTTGGAGATGGGTCTGAAGTTGTTTAGGGTGTCAGGGTTTAGACCAGGTTTTTTTAGAATGGGGGTAACAGCAGCAATTTTGAGGGAAGGTGGGACGATGCCTGTAGACAGGGAGGAGTTTATTGTTGCAATGATAAGTGGAGAGAGAGCAGGGAGGGAGGCTTTGACAAAGCTGGAGGGGATGGGGTCAAGAGTGCAGGTGGCAGTTTTCATTCCTATGAGGAGTTCAGAGAGGTCAGTAGGGGAGATTGGGGAGAACCGAGACAGGGGATGGCAGGACAAGGGGGGGCAGGTGGTTGGAGGGGGAGCGGGTGCGGCGGTGGTCAAGCTGTTGTAGATGTTGTCAATTTTGTGTTGGAAGAAAGAGAGGAAGGAGATGCAGTTGTCTACTGTGAATGACTGGGTGGTGGTGTTCAGGGGGCGGAGGAGTTTGTTTATTGTCGAGAAGAGTGCTTTTGGGTTTCCGGAGCCAGAGTTATTGAAGGACAACCAAGTTTTATCTGGTAATTGGCATAATTAGCTAATTAGTGAACATTTGACATAATTTCACAAAATCCTCTCATCAGGTAGTAGAGTAACACATGTATAATACATGTACCAAGTTTTGTGTGAAAAGAACGATAGGTGACATAGAAGATAGAAGTAGAAATGTGTTCTTTGTTTTTCTTTGTTTTTTATTGACGGTCTAATTTATGCAAATTATATGCATGTAATATGACAAAGAAGCGTTGAAACTGGTCTGAGTTAAAGCCAAGATTATATCTTTCAAGAAAAACTGAAAATTAGATATTAACTTGACTTTGTTTTTGTGTAAATGCCTCTCAAAGGTACCTATGTAGTTTTCTCAATTTTTCACCAGTACTACACCCTTAATAGACCCTTAATAGACCCTTAATAGACCCTTAATAGACCAAGGTAAGCGAAGCATTGGGGGTACAAATAATTGCGAATTTCCATTTCAGTTTTTGATAGAGTGTTGTCTTTGCCATCCAGCTCCACCTGATAATTTCAAATACATATAAAATTATGCTCAGTTCCTTTGTATTTGTCCGTGTTGGGCTTTGACTTCTGATTTACAGTATATATTCAGTCAGAGCACAAAATATAATGGGCCGACCTCCCCCACCATCCCTCTCAGCACCATTTACCCTGTTCCCCTCCACTATTCCACCCTCCCTCCACAACTCCCGATCCACCATCACCCACACTAACCTGCACCCAAAATTCGCCCCTTCCCGCACTCCAGGAAAAGCAGGCATGATCAAAGATACCTCTGAAGGAGCTGGGGCTCCCACGTCGATCGGAAGAATGGACGCGACAAAAAGCTGGAATTCATCCGAGTTGCTTTAATCAAACCAAACACTCAGGCACTCTGAAAAGCCCGTTTATCGGGCAGCAATATATATACATATTATCCCGGAGCGTTTGCCCAGGAAAGGCGAGAGGGGGCGTGGCCCAGCGTCCTGGCTGCGGCCTGGCAAGTTGAGGGCGAGCCTGCCCGGGCGTCCTGGACGAGCCCGGCATGGTGATCGCTCCGCGTCCTTGATAGGTGCAAGGCGATTGTGAAAACCCAGCCGTAGCCGCTACACACGTCCCCCCAGAATCGACTTGCACCGGCAGGGTCAATTTGAGGGGGGTCCTGATGACCCAGCCGAAGCGACCCCTGGCGGGTCATGGGAGGGGGTCCGGTGTGGTGGTGGGCGGTCGAGTGGGGGGCACCGTGGATGGGGGGCAGCCTCGCCGCGGTGGAAGGGCCACCCGTGGTGGGTGGTCGACGTCCACGTGCGCCGGCCTGAGGCGGTCCACCACAATCCGGTCCGACCTGCCGCCGATGTCGATGACGAACGACTTGTCGTCCCGTCGCAGCACCCGGAAGGGCCTGTCGTACGGCGGCCGGAGTGGCCCCCGATGTGCGTCGTGACGCACAAAAACATACTCCGCTGTGCGAAGTGCTGGGGGGACGTAGGACTGGGGGTCACCGTGGTGGGATGTTGGCATGGGGGCAAACCGTTGGGCGGCCTCCTGGAGGTCCGAGCGCTGGTGAGCTGCGGACCAGGGACTGGTAGCGTCAGGCACGAATTCGCCCGGGACGCGAAGTGCCTGGCCATAGACAAGCTCGGTGGTGGATGCCTGGAGGTCCTCCTTGGGGGCCGTGCAGAGGCCCAAAAGGACCCACGGCAGCCGGTCGGCCCAACCGCCGTCTTGAAGGCCGGCCATGAGCGCGGCCTTCATGGAGCGGTGGAATCGCTCGCACAACCCGTTTGCTTGGGGGTGGTAGGCCATAGTACGGTGGAGCTTGACCCCCAGGTTGCGGGTGACCGCGCCCCACAGCTCGGAGGTGAACTGTGGTCCGCGGTCTGACGAGATGTCCGCCAGTGCGCAGAAGCGGGCGACCCAGGTGGCGATGAAAGCCTGCGCCACGTCGGCGGTGGTGTTGGAGACGAGGGGAACGGCCTCCGGCCACCTGGTGGTCCTGTCCACCATGGTGAGCAGGTGTGTGAACCCCTGTGACAGGGGGAGGGGGCCCACGAGATCCACGTTGACGTGGTCGAAACGTCGTTCGGGCACGGTGAAAGGTGCCAGCGGGGCCTGGGTGTGTCGGTGGACCTTGGCCCGTTGGCAGGCCGTGCAGGTGCTGGTCCAATTGCGGACGTCCTGACGAAGGCCGTGCCAGACGAATCGCGCTGACACCAGCTTCTGGGAAGCTTTCCGGCCCGGGTGGGAAAGGCCGTGGAGGGAGGCGAAGATGCGGCGTTGCCAGGTGACGGGCACGATGGGGCGAGGCTGGCCTTGGGAGACGTCGCAGAGCAGGACAGTGTCCGCGAAGGGGATGTCGGCCAGGCGGAGGCCCGTGTCCGCCGCCCGGAGGGCTTGCACCGTGGTGTCGGTGGTTTGGTCCGCCGCCATAAGCGCAAAGTCCACGCCCAGGTGGACCGCGTTCGCACTGGCCCGGGAAAGACAGTCGGCCACGGCGTTGTTTTTGCCGGCGACGTGCCGGATGTCCGTGGTAAACTCCGACACGGCGGAGAGGTGGCGCTGTTGGCGGGCCGACCACGGCTCCGTGACCTTGGCCATGGCGTAAACCAACGGCTTGTGGTCGACGAACGCCGTGAAAGGTCGGCCCTCCAGGAGGTGGCGGAAATGGCGGACAGCCAGGTGTAGACCGAGGAGCTCCCGGTCAAACGTGCTGTATTTGAGCTCGTTCGGCCGGAGCTGCCGGCTGAAAAAAGCGAGTGGCTGCCAAACCCCGTTCACCCATTGCTCATGTACGGCGCCCACCGCGTAGTCGGAGGCATCCGTGGTGAGGGCGATGGGAGCGTTGAGCACCGGGTGAGCGAGCAGTGTTGCGTCGGCGAGGGCCCGCTTTGAGCTTTGGAAGGCCGCATCCATTGCTGCGGACCAGGCGATGTCGTGCTTGGCCGGCTTGCCCCGGAGGGCTTCGTAGAGGGGCCGCATGAGTTGAGCAGCGCGGGGCACGAAGCGGTGATAAAAATTCACCATTCCCAGGAATTCCTGCAGGGCCTTTATGGTGCGGGGACGTGGGAACGTGGTGATGGCCTCGACCTTGGTTGGCAGCGGCACGGCCCCGTTCTTGGTGATGTGGTGGCCCAAAAAATTGACGGCCGTCGTGCCGAAGTGGCATTTGGCCGGGTTGACGATGAGGCCGTGCTAGCTTAGGCGCCTGAACAGTGTTCGGAGGTGGAGGAGGTGCTCGGCCCGGGACGTGCTGGCGACGAGGATGTCGTCCAGGTAAACGAAAAGGAACGGCAGGTCACGCAGCATGCCGTCCATCAAGCGCTGGAACGCCTGAGCCACGTTCTTGAGACCAAACGGCATCCGCAAGAATTCGAATAAGCCGAACGGCATGATGACTGCCGTTTTAGGGACGTCGGCCGCCCTGACAGGTACCTGGTGATATCCCCGTATGAGATCAATTTTCGAAAAAATGACCCGTCCCGCCAGACGGGCGGAGAAGTCTTGGATATGCGGGATCGGGTACCTGTCGGGGGTGGTAGCATCATTGAGCCGGACGGCGGTAGTCGCCACACGGGTGCCATCCACCCCCCGGCTTTGGCACGATGTGCAGTGGCGAGGCCCACGCGCTATTGGAGCGCCGCACGATGCCGAGGTGCTCCAACGCGTCGAATTCAGCCTTCGCCACGGCGAGCTTGGCTGGGTCGAGGCGGCGGGCCCTGGCGTAGACCGGCGGGCCCGTGGTTGGTATGTGGTGCTCGATCCCATGCCGTACTGCGATGGCCGAAAACGTCGGCCGCGTGAGGGCCGGGAACTCCATGAGCAGGTGAGCAAACTCGTTCGCCGCCGGGACGGCGCATGCCAGCTCGGTCAGCGCGGAGCTGCTCAATGTGCATACCAGGGAGCTGAAGGTTTCGGCGTTGATTAAACGACGCTGTTGGACGTCCACCAGCAGTTCGTGTGCGCAGAGGAAGTCGGCGCCTAGCAGAGCCATGGGCACGTTTGCGGTTACAAACGTCCAAGCAAAGCGTTGGCCGCCGAAGCAGAGGGTGACGTTGCGCGGGCTGAAGGTGCGGATGGTCGATCCGTTGGCCGCAACCAAGGAGGGGCCGCAAACCGCGGATTGCCTGTCCTGGTCAGAGGCGGGTATGACGCTCAGTTGGGCGCCGGTGTCGCACAGGAAGCGCCGTCCGGACGCTTTATCCGTGATGAACAGTAAGTTGCCCGTGTGGCCGGCGCTCATGGCTGGTAATGAACGCTGGCCTGGCCGTTTCCCGGCCTGCCAAAGGTGCACGGGGGTCGGCATGTCCGGGCCTTCTGTCCGAACCTGGCATGATAGTAACACCACGCTTGGTCAGGTGGAGGCCCCGGTCGTCGTGCTGGAGGTGGTCGGCTCGGTGTAGCGGCCGCCAATTGCGTCGGCAGTTCGGTCGTCGACCGTGCCGGGTGCTCGGGCACCATGGGTGTTGCGTCGGACGGCGGTGGGTCCCATGTCGCCGCTGCGATGCGCTGTCCTGCGGCGGAGATCTTGTCAGCTTGTCTGGCAAGGGCCCGGAGATCTGTGATCGTCGTGCTTGCCAGGGCGAGGCGTACCGGGTTAGGCAGCTGACGGAGGAACAGCTCCCGGAACAGGAATGCCGGAGAGTGCTCGCCGAGCAGTGAAAGCATGTAGTCCATTCGCTCGGAAGGGCGCGTGTCGCCGAGCTCGGGCAGGTCGAGCAGGCGCCGTGCGCGTTCCGCCGATGGGAGGGCGAAAGCATCGAGGAGAAGCTTCTTAATCGCGCCGTATTTGTCAGCGGCTGGCGGGCTCTCGAGGAGGCTCAGGGCGCGGGCCGCGGTGGCCGAACCGAGCGCTGCTACCACATGGTGGAAGTGGGTGTCGTCGACCGTGATGCCTCGCAGGGCGAACAGGGAATCCGCCTGTGCGAACCAAACCGCCGCGTGAGCCTCCCAGAAGGTAGGCAGTTTAAGGGCGACTGCCGTGTCCATGTCGGTAGGTCACCAATGAAGGAGCTGGGGCTCCCATGTCGATCGGAAGAATGGACGCGACAAAAAGCTGGAATTCATCCGAGTTGCTTTAATCAAACCAAACACTCAGGCACTCTGAAAAGCCCGTTTATCGGGCAGCAATATATATACATATTATCCCGGAGCGTTTGCCCAGGAAAGGCGAGAGGGGGCGTGGCCCAGCGTCCTGGCTGCGGCCTGGCAAGTTGAGGGCGAGCCTGCCCGGGCATGTCCGGGCATGCCCGGGCGTCCCGACCGAGGCCTGGCAAGTTGAGCGCGGGCCTGCCCGGGCGTCCTGGACGAGCCCGGCATGGTGATCGCTCCGCGTCCTTGATAGGTGCAAGGCGATTGTGAAAACCCAGCGGTAGCCACTACACCTCTGCTATTTTTCCTTCTGAGCTGTCAATCGTTATTATATTTTCATGCGAAGTTTTTTTTGGTTTCTTCTTAGTGGATTGCCCTTTCTATGGTTTGACCTTTTAAAAATGCTTTCTTGTATTCTTTATCCTTTTCTTAACTGGAATCTCATCAAACCTGATTATTATTCTCAGTTGTCGCCTGTCGAAAAATGATCCTTTCGTCACTTTTCATGTTCGTCTGCCCCACCAACTGTCATCCAGCTTCCCCAGGAGCAGATTTACTGTGTACAACCTCCATATCAAATTACCGATTGCTCCCTTCACCGAGGAAAAGAGGTTTGGCAACGAAAGTGGAATTGTGCAAGTTATAAGATAACAAATGTGTCCCAAGAAGGATATCCAGAGATTATTTCCATCAAGATGGCAAGTCGTGCACCAAGGATAGTGATTGACTTCTCACCATTACATATGTTACTTTTCTCTTCAACAATGACATTGATTTTTCACCGGAGAACTAGTTCATCACAGTTATAGAATTTGTAACAAAACAGTTATAGCATTTGTAACAACACAGTGACAGAAATTTTTATAAATGCAGACAGATAATTATCTGAGATATTTTTCATCTTTTCTGGAAGTTATTATAATAATAATAATAATAATAATAATAATAATAATAATAATAATAATAAAGGAATCTTATATAGCCCCATCAAGCAGAGTAAACGACCCTCATGGCGCTTTACATTATCATGCGAACGTACACACACCGCACACACATACATAAACATACACACACACACAGACACACCTTCACTCTTGCCCTATCCCTCTCCCTTATTGTGATGAAACAATTATTTTTGGCAAAATTTTAAAAAAAATTGAAATTCTTCTCTTTCTGTGAAACCACGTACCTTGGCAAATAACGGATGCATCTTCACTATGCCCACAATAGTGAGAGGACAAACCCAGCGGTGAACAATCTGAAAGGTCATGTTCTGAACCAGTACATTGCACACTATTCATGAATATGTATCCAGTTCCTTGTCCAAATGCAGCGCAGCACGGGACAGATCTGGCTGATCCACAACCGAGCTGGCGACACACCACGTGTGCATTTGTTATACTCCAATAATCATCACAGACAGTGCTCCAGGAACCATAGACCTCCATATACACCTCCACACGACCCTCACAGAGTCCACTTCCTCCTACTAGATGGACATACATCCCTGGAAAAAGACAACAAGAAACATATCTTCAGAATTAGATAATTATTTGTGCTTGTGCACTTTTTCAGAACAAAATATCGCTGTTTACTATTTTATAACAAGACGGCCATCTTGGATTATGACGTGGCGACCCAATTTTCAATGGCGTTCTCCCTTATGCATAGATACACCCACCCACCAGATTAGAAATTAGTAGTTCGTTTATTTTTCAAGATATTTCGCTCACAAGGTTCAGACATGTATATGGTGGCGGCCATCTTGGATTTCGCCGTGGTGACCCAATTTTCAATAGCCTTCTTCCTTATGCCTGGATACACCCACACACCAGATTAGAAGTTGGTACTTCGCCTATTTCTCAAGATATTCCGCTCACAATGTTCAGACATACATGGCGGTGGCCATCTTGGATTTTGACGTAGCGACCCAATTTTCAATAGTTTTCTTCCTTATGTGTAGATACACCCACACACCAGATTAGAAGTTAGTAGTTCGTTCATGTTTCAAGATATTCCACTCACAAGGTTCAGACATATATATGGTGGTGGCCATCTTGGATTTTGACGTGGCGACCCAATTCTCAATAGCATTCTTCCTTATACCTAGATACACCCACACACCAGATTAGAAGTTGGTACTTCGCTTATTTTTCAAGATATTCCGCTCACAAGGTTCAGACATACATGGCGGCGGTCATCTTGGATTTTGACGTGGCGACCCAATTCTCAATAGCATTCTTCCTTATACCTAGATACACCCACACACCAGATTAGAAGTTGGTACTTCGCTTATTTTTCAAGATATTCCGCTCACAAGGTTCAGCCATACATGGCGTCAGACATACATGGCGGCGGCCATCTTGGATTTTGACGTGGGTTGCACCCACACACCAAATTCGAATTCGGGCCTTCGCTTACGCACGCATGCACGGACGCGCGCACGCACGTTCGCACGCACGCATGCACGCAGGGGAAAACCATAGTCACCCTTTTGCTCTGCGGTGCGATGGGGGACAACAAAACATATCATAATCGTTTTCAGGACAACATAATAACTTTTGTGATGCTTCGTGTAACTTCAGATCTCTGTGGGAAAGAAAGTAAGCACAGGATGCCAATCCTCGTGTGGGATTAGAAGAATGCAAACCACCCCTACCCCCATTGCCATCCTCCACAATAATTGTGATTGATGTTTCGAGCTGGGCCTCATTATGGACAAAGAAGTCCAAATGACTATGCCCAAATAATTTTAGGCCGCCACTCTATTTTTGCACATAACCTTCTCGACGTGATTTGATGACAGATATGCATGAGAATAGTCCTGGGTTTTTTAATTTCTTGTATTCTGCTTTGAAATCTTTGAAAATTTCTTTGAAAAACGTTTTGAAAGATGAGAAAATCTGCTTTGCACAAACCCTACCATTTACCAAGAACTGGCACAATGGAATAGAGGTATGAACACTCACCTCTAAGCTCTATATACCCTGGATACATCAATCACTCGGCGCAGGAACAAACTGTCATCCCAGTGCTTCACTTCAATGTGCAGACCGACCTTGCCGGATGTGTCACAATCAGTGTCCTCGCAGTCTGTCAGTATTAGTTTGTGGATGTTAAAGTTCCCATGGTGTCCTTTGAGAAGATAAGGTGAGTACTGTTCATAATCCCAATTAAAATGATGTTTCTAGTCTTCATTAATGATCTCTCTGACTCTCTTGAAAATCCTCTTTGTCTGATGATTTATCTGATGCTGATGACTCCACCCTCTGCCGCTCCATCTTTCATCCCTCAGATCGGCAGACAGCAACCTCTTCACTCTCTCCAGACCTGGATAAAATTGAAAGCTGGTCAAACACGTAGAACATGCCTTTCAATCCTGACAAATCTCACACTCTCATCTTGTCTCTCACACACTCAAAAGACCATCTGAAAAAGCCTTCCATTTTCTTTCACAACTATCCTCTCGAAGAAGTTCTGTCACTCAAGCTTTTGGGTCTCACTATCTGCCATGATCTTTCCAGGGAAAACCATATTGCCAAGCTCCTCTTGAAAACTGTCGTGCAAAGTCCTTTCTCGGCACAATTGAGGTACTCACCACTTAACAAATCTTTCATCTGCTGTTCTGCTCTCTTGATGGAGTACTGCTCTCCCCTCTGGGCTGGTGCTCCTGCTTCACACCTCGCTCATCTTCATGCTGTAGAAACCAAAGCTTTCAGAATCATTGCTCCATCTCCATCTCCTGCGATGAGGCCGATTCTGAGGGCCTTTCACTCGCTTGCCGCAGGCACGTTGGTGGTCTTTCTGTCTTGCACCGACTCCTCTCTGGCCTAACACCCCCTGCTCTGTCTGTGCTCTGTCCCCCAAATATTCCTGCAAGATGCACAAGATCTGCCAGCAAACCTTTACTGGTGAAACTGCCCAAATCAAGGCTCTCTGCTCACCTTCACTCTTTCATTCCTCTTTTTTCCTGGATCTGGAACAAACTCCCACTCGTCTCAATCCCACTCCTCCCTCCAGGTTTTTAACCATCACCATTTACCATTTACAGAACAGAACAAAAACAAACAGAGTCATTAGTAAAAATGAACTTCTTTATACAGTGCCATCAGGAAGTATTAACACCCCTACACTTTTTCACATTTTGTTGTGTTACCGCCTGAATTTAAAATGGATTAAAATGAGATTTTTTTTTGTCACTGATCTACACATAATACCCCATAATGTCAAAGTGGAATTTCTTTTTTTAATTGTTACAAAGTAAATAAAAATGAAATACAGAAATATTTAATTTGCACACGTGTTCAACCCCCTTTGTCAATACTTTGTAAAAGCGCCTTTGGTAGCGTTTACAGCTTCAAGTCTTCTTGGGCATGTCTGTGTCAGCGTTGCACATCTGGATTTGGAGAGTTTCTCACATTCATCCTTGCAGATTTGCTCAAGTTCTGTCAAAGTTAAATGGGGATCATCAGAGAACAGCAATCTTCAATTATTCTCACAGATTCTCAGTGGGATTCAAGTCTGGCCTTTGGCTGGGCCACTCAAGGACTTTCACATTTTTGTTCTGAAGTCATTGCAGTGTTGCTTTGGCTGTATGCTTTGGGTCATTATCCTTTTGGAACATAAATTGTCACCACAGTCCAAAGTCTTTTCCACTCTGAAGCAGATGACCTGAAGGTTTTGCCTGTGTTTGGCTCCATTCATTGTTCCCTCTATCCTTACAAGTACCCCAGGCCCTGCTGCTGAAAACCATGCAATAGCATGATGCAGCCACCACTGTGCTTCACGTTAGGGATGGTGTAAGATAGGTGCTGAGTTGTACTCGGTTTCTGCCAGATGTAGCATTTTGTATTCAGGCCAAAGAGTTCATTTTTCTTTTCAACATGCCACAGAATCTTTCATGTAATGCTCTCAGAGATTTTCCCATGCCTATTTGCTTCCACCATGCATGCTGTCTCAGGAGTTGCACTCCACCTGGGCACTCTCCCATAAAGCCTGGATTTGTGAAGTGCTGCAGAGACTGTTGTCCTTCCGGCAGATTCTCCCATCTCAGCCAAGGAACTCTATTGTTCTGTCACAGTGGTCATTGGGTTCTAGGTCATGTGGAAGTATAAATCTTTACTTGTAATTAGTTATGAGATTGGTGAGTGAACAGGTGGTTCAAAGAATGTCAGGAATGTACCTCGGAGCATGGAACCTGGGAGTCCTTTTGTTCACCTTGTCACGGCCCCGGGCTAACACACATTCCTAAGCCCTTACTATTGTTTAAACATCGGGATGCAAATGAAGGGTTGGATGAACTCCCAGCAGGAGGGGAAAGGATTAAAACTTGCGGAGGAAGGATTAACAGTCAGCGGAGAAAGGATTAAGAACTTTTGTGTATTGGTGCGCTCATAAAACATGAACAGCGTCCTGGTAGATTTAGACTTGCCACCAGAACCCTTGTCCAACGGAACGAATGAGTGTCCATGTGAACAGCGCTGCGCAGAGGACCGGCTGAAGAAGAAGAACCATCGACTTGAATTACCAATTCGTTTAGCTATTGTAGTTCCTTATTGAATTGAAACAAGTGATCTATTAATTATAATAAATCCTTATTTGTAAAAGCTGTTTCGTTCATTGGAGTCTCCTGAGTCTTCTCAACATTCTCCAACAGTCACCTCCCTGACCAAGGTCCTTTTTACCGGGTTGCTCAGTTTTGTCAGATGGCCAGTTCTTGGAAGAGTCTGGGTCATTCCATATTCTTTCAATTTTGTAATGATGGAGCTCACTGTGCTCTTGGGAACTTTCAACACTATAGAAATTGTTTTATACCCTTCTCCCGATATATGTCTCCTCACAATTCTATCTCGGAGTTCTACAGACAGTTTATTGGACTGCTTGGTCGAGTTTTTGCTCTGACATGCACCGTCAACTGTGTGACCTCATATAGAAAGGTGTGTTTCTTTGCTGTCATGTCCAATCAATTGAATTGGCCACAGGTAGACACCAGTCAAGACGTAGAGACATATCAAGGATGATCAAAGGAAATTGGATGCACCTGAGCTCAATTTGGAAAGTCATAGCAAATGGGGTTGAATACTTATTGACTCAAGACATTTCAGCTTTTCATTTTTAATTATTTTCATCAAAAATTCCAAAAAACAATTACATTTTGACATTATGGGGTATAATGTGTATATCAATGACAGAAAAAACTCAATTTAAACCATTGAACATTCAGGCTGTAACAACAAAATGTGAAAAAGTCAAGGGGTGTGAATACATTATGAAGGCACTGTATGTCCTCTCACAATATCTCAGCGATGATAAATCTAGCAGGTCAATTCTATCACCAAATACTTCTCGCAATTATTCATGTTAGACACGAAAATATGAAGTTGAAGAAAAGCCAGGTTGTTCCATTTAACATTTCATTGAATACAAAATGTGATCAAATATTGCATTTCATCAATGAATTTGCTCAAAAGTACATTTCACACAATATAATCTGCTTTGACACCTGTTATTACAATTTAAGTGATTCATCTATTAACTTATTTCATGAAATAAGTTTTTTATTCACACAATAGTTTGTTCCAAAGCAAGAAGATTACCTTCAGGGAATGGTGTCAGTGGTGGTGTGGTGATCGATGTTGTATCTGTTTTTTCCCGACAAAGAAACAAAATTACAATTATAAAAGATTTGTTGTACATTTTTTATGGATTGTTCATGACAAATTTATTCCAGTCATTCTACACAAAACAAGCATTTCTCAAACTTGTCTGATATGCAGGGAAACTTGTGGAGCGGTTTCTACAACTTACTTCAAATTTTCATTGCATTTTTCTTCATAATATCGACTTCCCCATGAAAATGAGAAAGTTATTTTTCCAAAGAGCAGTCTGCTGATATTTTGTTTCTTCTTTTGCAACATTTATTTTTACTATTATAGAAAGATAAGAATATCCCATAATAACGTCCGTCGAGTCAAAATATCACTTTGAAGGAAAAAAAAGTTATAAGAGAAAAATGGAGATGAGGATGCCCAGAGGATACTTCCTTTTATCATTTATGGAAACTGTAACAATAACAATAATCAAAGGAAAACCAAATTTCACAAAAATGACATCGATTGACTATAATGCAGAGTTTTGTCTTAATTTACGATTGTCAATCTAAAGCAATGAAACTTTTACTTTACAAGATAGACAAGCTATTTTAATGGATGTCTAATTCAAAGAGCACAATAACCTTTCAAGATAATCTTTGGTGAGGAGATCCTTCACTAAGTTAAACATCTTCCCTCAACATCAAAATTCTTCAATGTCCACGATCAAGGAGGCATTTTAAATTGCAAAACCTTTCCTATAATATTCCGAATGATGAGTCTCATCTGAAGTGTTGCCCATGGAACCTTCCTTCTCAATGATTGAAAAATGATTCAACTACTTGATCCACAATTCCCCTCAAATTATGTATTTGCTCTCTCCTCCAAAACTACACACAACATTTTGATGAAACTTGACTACAACCTTCGTTACCTGGGATGTACCAAAGTTTGTTCACGGCATTAACAAATCGGGGTGTAAGGGGATCTACGGGTAGGTGGGGGGTAGGGAGGTTGGAAAGGGAAGGTGGGGGCCCCCTCAAAATAGGTATTTTTTTGTTTAAATCCTTATGATTATGTTTGTACGATTCTACATGCTGCCCTGTCTTCCAGCATCCATTTAAATTGTTTTAAAATACGGTGATTTGTTACCTCCGTCACCAAAAGTGGATGGAAGTTATGTTTTCAACCCGGCCTGTTTGTTGTGATCAAGATATCTCAATAAATTGTGGACGGATTCAGCCGACATTTGGCGGAGCGGTAGGGTATGTGACAAGGACGAAATGATTCCATTTTGGTGAAGACCCGGCTTGTAAAATTTTTATTGTGAATCTTCCCCATTGGGAGACAGGGCCAAAAACAATACATAGCAGGATATCTCAATAAGTTGTGGACGGATTTGGATGAAACTTGGAGGAGAGGTTTTGTGTGTCACAAGGACGAATCCTTTAGATTTTGGTGAAGATCTGAATATGGATTCGGATACGAGAATTATTTAAATTTTAAGTGATTCTTCACCATTGAGAGATCGGGCTAAAAGTGACATATAACATGATATTTTAAAAAGTTATGGATGAGTTATGACTAAACTTGATGGACGAGTTGGTTTGGTGACAAGAACAAGCAGAATCGATTTTGGCTCAGGTCCGAATCCAGATCCGAACTATCAGTCGATACAAAACAAACTGTTCAGCCTGGTGGAGGGATGAGCTCTTCCGAGTACCGTTCTAGTTTAGAATGCCTTTAGTCGGTGGAGTATACAGATTTATTCTACCAGGTGAGTGCACAGGGGTATTGCCCCTATATATTTTTTCATTCACTGATGAACATGTGTATATATTTTTGATTACAGTTCCATAACAACAACAACAACATGCATTTTAAGGCCATTTTCCCTGCTAGAGCGGGGGTTAGCCTTGCGGTCCCCATGACAATCTTCTCCATTTTTCCCTATTTTCTGCATCTCCCCTTGTTAACCCCCTTGCCCGCATTTCTTCTTCCACCATCTTTAGCCAAGTCTTTCTCGGTCTTCCCCGTCCTTTACTTCATTCTACATTAACTTCCATCACTCTTCTCAACCAGTCACTTTCATCCTTCCTCAATACATGACCAAACCATCTCAACCTGTTCCTCTTCACAGCATCAATCACAGGCAATATTCCCATCATCTTTCGCAATTCATCATTTGTCTTCCTCTCTCTCAACGATACTCCGCACATCCATCGAACCATTCGCATTTCCACCCTTTCCAGCCTTCGTTGCTGCTCTACGTTCATTACCCATGTCTCGCTCCCATAAATCATAACTCTTCTCACACATGCAGCATACACCTTTCCCTTCAGCTTCAGCGACACTCTCCTCCTCATCAGCACGCCACTCAGTTCCCGAAACTTCTTCCATGCACATCTCACTCGAGCAACCGTTGCCGAGTCTGATCCACCTTCTCCATTCAGCATGTCTCCGAGGTAGCAAAATGTTTTCACACCTTCCAGCTTCACGCCATCTCCAAGATCCAACTCAACATTTCCTCCATCTGCAGCTCCCTCTGTGCACACCTTACATTTGAATGTAGCTGCCACACTGGTAAATGACCCTCTCAGACCACTACATTTTTGATGAACCCACTCAGCACACATTGTACATTGAATGGAGTTCACTCCGACACCCTTCCTGCACACAGCACACGGCCACTTCCCAGTTCTTTCCACCTCACCACATGCTTTACCACTTGCCATCACCTTTGTCTTTCCGATATTCACCTTCAGACCTTTTGTCTCCATACATTCCTTCCACTTGTTCATCTTTTCCTTCAGTCCATCCATACTTTCTGCAATCAACACCAGATCATCTGCATACAACAACTCCCACGGTAAACCCTCCTTTACGTTCTGAGCCAGCACCTCCATCACAGCTACAAATAGTAGTGGACTTAGTACCGACCCCTGATGCACTCCCACCTTCACCTCAAACTCACCACTGTTCCCGTCCTTCGTCCTTACAGCTGTGCGCGCTCTTTTGTACATTGCCATCACTACTCTGATCAACCATTCCTCCACTCCTAACTTCCTCAATGCCCATGTCAATACTTTGCGTGGAACCCTATCGAATGCTTTCTCCAGATCAACAAACCCAAAAAACAACTTCTTCCTCTTATCCATGTACTTCTCCTGCAACTGCCTCACAATGAAAAGCGCATCTGTCGTTCCTCTTCCTGGCATAAATCCAAACTACATTTCGTCGATCTTCACTTTCTTCCTTATCCTCCTCTCCAACACCCTTTCCAATACCTTCATTCCATGCTCCAATAACTTTATCGCTCGGTACGAGCCACACTCCAGAGGGTCACCTTTCCCCTTGTATAGAGGGACGAGGGTACTCAGTTCCCAACCCACTGGAATGCGGCCTTCTTTCACCACCAGATTACAGATCTCTGTCATTCTCTTCACACCCCAACTTCCTGCTGCCTTCAACATATCTCCCACAACTCCCGTCGGCCCTCCCGCTTTTCCACTCTTCATTGCTTTTATCACTTCTCATTCATGAACATGTGTATATATTTTTATTGCTTTTGCTTTTATTGCTTTTTTTTTGCTTTTTTATTTTTTATTGCTTTTATTTATTATTATTATTTTATATTATTATTATTATATTATATATATATTATATATATTATTATTATATTATATATATATATATATAATATTATATATATATTATTATTATTATATTATTTATTTTTTATTGCTTTTATCGCTTCCTCAACTTCCTTCTCAGTTATCTTCTCTGCCGGTCCTAAAACTGGGTTACTCTCTATGTTTCCATCCCATTCATTCTCTGTATTCAACAGCATTTCCATATATCTTTTCCATCTTCCTTTAATTCCATCTGGGTCGACAACGATTTGTCCCACTTCATCCTTCAAGCAACTCACCCCCATCACATCACACCTCTCTTTCGCTATGTGCTTTGCAATCCTGAATACTGCTTTCTGACCCTCTTCTGAATCCAAGCGTTCTCCGAACATTTTCCTACATGCCTCCTGCGCCTTTGCTACCTCTTTCTTTGCAGCCTTCCTGGCTGCCTTATAACTTTCATCCTCTGCTGTTTCTGCTCCCGTACCCTTCGCCTTCTGCCACTCTTTGAACTTCTTCCTCTTCTCGTCAATCCTCTTTCCAACTTCAACATCCCACCACCATGTGGTGGGATGTTGAAGTTGGAAAGAGGATTGAACATTGGATTGAACAAGTTGGAAAGAGGAAAAGTTCAATTGAACATTGAACAGTTACATGAACAAAGGTATTGAATTTTATCACTGTCTTTTCGTTTGGAACTATGACGGGGGCTTCACTAAACATTCCCATCATTATCAGCACTCACATATCAGAGTCATTTGCAAAGAAATTGAGGAAGTGGGTGCTCGTTTTTGGACTATGTTTGGACGATTGGAGTATGTATGCGCCGAATGCCTTCACCCCATTGGATGGACAGCTCTCCCAACTGCACCCATAATCTACAATGTCACCTTTTCAAAGCGAAGGTGATAGTATGCTAGAGGCTCGGAAATAATCTGTATTTAAACTGCAGTATCACTGTATATGTCCTCTCACTATATCTCGGCGATGATACAACTAACAGGCCAATTTGTTCCCCAAATAATGCTCTCAAATTAGTCATGCTCCACAAGAAAAAATGGTCAGGTCGAAGAAGAAAAGCCAGGTTGTTCCATTTAACAGTTCATGGATTACAAAAGGTAACCAAATATAGCAATTCATCAATTATTTTACTCTAAATAACATTTCACAAAGTATAATCTGATTTAAGACCTATTATTACAATTACAATTACAATTATTACTATTATAATCACCTATTAACTTTTTTTTTTTTTTTTTTTTTTTTTTTTTTTGTATACTGAATCGAGGCTCGTGAAAGAGCTAACATTTATTTCACAAACAAATCAACCAGACAAACAACATATACAAAAAGAGGGAGCGGAAGACAAGATGGGGAGAGAAGGGGAAGCACACAACCACAACATTTGAGAGCAGGGAGAAGTGTGGGAGGGAGAGGGCTTGGGGGCAGGAGGCGTGGGAAGGGGAGGGGGGGGGGGGGGGAGAGGTATAAAACACAAGGGGACCGAAATTAGCGGGGGTAGAAAAGATCAAGGTTTTGGATGGGGGAGGATAAGAGATGGTGGTGAACAGCTGTTTTAAAGACCTGGAGGGTGGAGTGGGATTGAAGAGAGTGAGGGAGTTTGTTCCAGAGGTGGGAGAAAAGAGGAATGAAGGAGTGAAGGTGAGCAGAAAGTCTTGATTTTGGCAGTTTAACCATAAGAGGGTTGCAGGCAGATCTTGTGCGACCTGCAGGAATATTTGGGGGACAGAGCCCAGAGAGGGAACTTAGTTCATGAAATATCTTTTTTAACTCACACTATGGTTTGATGCAAAGCAAAAATATTACTTTCAGGAGTTGTTGTCATTGGTGATGTTGTTGTAGTGTACAATGTTGTAACTGTTTTATACGGCAAAGAGAAAAAAAATTAGACCTATAAAAGGTTTCTTGTACATTTTTTAAAATGGATTTTTCATATATACTTAGTCAAATTTTAGACAAAGCAAGCATTTGTCAAACTCGTCTGATACGTAGGGTTATATGTGGAGCTCTTTGTACAACTTACATCAGATTTAGATTGCATTTGTCTTCACTACATCGAGTTCTCCACGGAAAATGAGATCAAGGTATTTTTCCAAATAGCACTTTGCTGATATTTTGATTCATCTTTTGCAACATGTTATGATTCATACTGTGATAGAAAGATAAGAATATCCCATAAATAATAAGATCCATCACATTAAAATGTCACTTTGAAGAAGGCAAAGGCGAATAGACAAAAATGGAAGTCTTTCTCCTCCATGAGATACTTTCTTTTATCATTTATGAAAACTGTAACAATAACGATAATCAAAGAAAAACCTCTTTCCCAACAATGACTTACCGATTGAATAAGATGCAGACTTTTGTCTCCGTTTACAATTTTGAATCTAAAGCGATGAAACTTTCACTTAACAAGACAGATGAGCTATTTTCATGGATGTCTAATTCAAAGAGCATACGACTAAAGATAATCTTTGGTGAGGACATCCTTCACCAAGATAAACGTATTCCGTCAACATCATAAATCTTCAACGTCCGCAATCAGAGACATTTTAAATGGCAAAACCTTTTCCTAAATATTCTGAATGACGAGTCTCATCTGAAGTGTTGTCCATGGCACCTTCCCTCTCAATTATTGATACAATGACCGCTACTTATTTTTGACGAAATATACGACATCTACTTATTTTTGACGAAATATACGACATCTACTTATTTTTGACGAAATATACGACATCTACTTATTTTTGTGGTCCATAACTAAAAAATAATTCAACCACTTCCTCAGATAACTCTCCATTCTACCTTTACTGTGAAATCCCCTGAAAAGTGACAGGTGTGCCATTGCAGCATCACTTTGATGATTTGGAACACATTGGAATGTTCACATGATGAAGAAGAAGTCCGACATTTAATCTCAACAAAGCATACAACCTGAACCTATTTCCCAGGTATGATCTGCTCAACAAATTATGTTCCCCCCTGAAGTGATGAATTTTGGAAGCATTCCGACAACTTGTTTGGAAAAACTTGGTTTGTCTGACTACATTTCTGGGTCCTGCATATAAGATTGAACAACAACTCAGATTCACAGGAGGAACGGGGCACAACCCGATTACTGGTACTTCTGTTTATCAAGGAGATGTTCCTGTTCTTTTGAGAACGTGAAGGCTCAAGGTAGATCAGACATGAACAATGGACTAACTAAATCGATTCCTGTTTCGCTGAAATGTTGAAATTTATGAAAGTTTCCACTTGGGAGGTGTTCAGTACCTAGGAATGTGATCCTTGTTATTGTTTATCGAAGATTACAAATGCATCGAAACGCGTTTGCAAAACGGAATTTACAACCAGTTGATTGGATCCATTGTGTATTTGTGAGATTTATTTTGTCATTCACCATTGAACACATGTTTATATTTTTGATGATACTTGCTTGAACATATGCAATGAATTTAATCACTGCTCTTTTGCTTGAAACTTTGACGGGGGCTTCACCAACCATTCCCATCATTATCAGCCAAAGGTGGGTGGTCCGCTTCGGAAGTCCGCTTATCCGCTTATCCGCTGCAGCAGACTAACGTTTTCGAAGTGGATAAGCGAATCAGAACAACCCCCGGAAACCGAAGCGGATAAGTGTAAGCGGACTACCGAAAAATTAAAGCACATCGCGATTCGCCAAATCAGCTGTTAGCCTGAGCCGTTACTCTAGAATTGTGAATATTTATTTAAGTGAATAATAAGTGAAAACTGAATATTTTATTGGACGCTAGAGCGGCAATAACGTCAAGATGGAGAGATTTCTGACTCTCCAGCCCAGCGGCAGTGCCAGGGACAGGCACACGAGCGACGCAAACCAGCAGTCCCAGCACAGCGACATCCACAACCCGGCGGTCAACATGATGGGGGACGTGGAGGACAGTCAGGAGATCTGCGCCCTGACCCCTCAGCTCGCGCGCAGCGAGAGCAGGATGTCGCTGGACTCAATCGAGTCGGCTGAGATCAACGTGACAATGGACACAGACAATTCCTCAAGAAGGCCCACGAGGTGGAGGAGGAAGACGAGGACTAGTCAACAGACTGCTAGTCTGTTGACTAGTAGACTCTCTTGTCAAAGAAAGGACAGGCAAATTGATTTTTCTTTAATGTAACTTGCATATATTAAAATTATATTCAAATTAACTGTAGAGTAGAGTAGAGTCGAGTGGAAAACTTTATTTCAATACATTTTGAATAAATTTTATTAAAATAAAAATGTATATTTTTGATCTTAAAAGCTTTCTTTGTCTTTGTAGTAGTTAGAAATGGCTATTTAGGCTTAAAAAGCATTAAATTCCCTTCAGAAACGTCAAAAATCGCTTTAAAAACGTCGAAGCGCTTTAAAAAAATCGAATCGAAGCGGATAAGCGGTAAGCGGACTAAGATTTTCGGCCGCTGATGCGGATAAGCGAATCGGACTACACGGGCTGGCGGAGCGGATAAGCGGTAAGCGGACTTAAAATTTTCCGAATCGCGCCCACCTTTATTATCAGCACACAACTGTCAGTCATTTGCAAAGAAATTGAGGAAGTGGGTGCTCGTTTTTGGACCATGTTAGGATGAATGGAGTATGTTTGTGCCGAATGCCTTCACCCCCATTGGTTGGACAGCTCTCCCAACTGCACCCACAATCTACAATGGCAAAGGAATTGATGAAGTTGGAATCCTGATATCTCATCACATGGTATTTGGTATCCTGTCTATTTTGTACCTGCAGCAGTTGGATGCTGTATCTACTGCTGCTCTGGCTCTTTGTTTTCTCTTTCACTGAAAAATAAGCCATGGTGTAATGAAGGAAACTCTTCTGTATGACCGTTTCATCACCCCAACCTCTCTGTTCAGTCCACGGTCATCAGGAGAAGCCTTGGATCCACTTCACAGATTCTCTCTCGTCTTTCCACTCGCTACGTTCTTTCAGAGAATTCTTGCCTCTGCCATCGTTTTTCCTCTTCGCTGTCAATCTTTATTATATGTTCATGCTACCAGAGGCGTTTTTGTTTTCTTCATAGTGGATTGTCTTTTCCATGCTTTCTCCTTTTTCAAGTGTTTTCTTCTCTTGTTTGTCCTTTTCTAAACTGGCATCTCATCAAAACTGGTTGTTATTCTCACCTTTCAAAAAAAAAAGATCCTTTCATCACTTTTCAAGTTCATGTGCTCCACCTGATGTCATCCAGATTCTCCAGGAGCAGAATTGTTGTGTAAAACCTCTTTATCAAATTTCAGATAGTTCCCTTCACCAAGGAAAAGAGCGCCAGCAGGTAAAGTGAAATTATACAAGTTATAAGATAACACATATGAAGGATGTTGAAGGATTAGTTACAATCATTCTTTATCAACATGGCACGTCGTGCACCAATGTTAGTGATTGAAGTCTCACCATTACAGATGTTATTTTTCTCTATAACAATGGTTTTGATTTTTCACCGGCGAACTCATGATCCACAGTTACAGAATTGTTATAAATGCAGACAGATAATTATCTGAGATATAATTTTCATCTTAGTTTAATTTTAATGTCCAGTCTGTTAGACTTAGTTGGTGGACGTTAAAGTTCACATGGAGTCCTTTGAGTAGGTGAGAAAATGTCAAAATGCTGAACAAATTCCAAATTCCTCCATGAACTGTGGGTAGCTAAGGTTCTGGTTTTCTGGAGTACTCATTGACACCTGGTGAAACTCCTTGCTACCTCACGGTTTGCTTGCTCTTTGGTTCAACAGCTCCTAAACAATAAACACATTCACATTTATAGGTTTTCTGAATGTCCACTTTAAAGGACGTCATCGGTAATGAAGGGCAACCATAAACGTTTACCATTTACAGAACAGAAAAAACAGAAAAGACAGCCGTTTGTAAATTGAACTCCTTTATACAGCGCCTTCATAAAGTATTCACACCCCTCGACTATTTTTCACATTTTGTTGTGTTACAGCCTGAATATAAAATGCATTATAGTGAGATTTTTTTTGTCACTGATCTGGACATAATACCCCATAATGTCAAAGTGGAATATTTTATTTTTATTTTTTACATCATAATTTAAAATGAAATTGAGAAATATCAAATTTACATAAGTTATCAACCCCCTGGGTCAATACTTCGGAGTAAAGCACCTTTGGCAGCGATTAGAGCTTTGGGTCTTCTTGTGTTTGTCTATCAGCTTTGCACGTTTGAATTTGGGGAGTTTATCCCATTCATCCTTGCAGATTTGCTCAAGCTCTATCAACTTGGATGGGGAGCATCGGTGAACAGCAATCTGCAATTATTTCCACAGATTATCAATGGGAATGATGTCTGGGCTTTGGTTGGGTCACTCAAGGACTTTCTCATTCTTGTTCTAAGATCATTCCAGTGTTGCTTTGGCTGTATGCTTTGGGTCATTATCCTTGAGGAAGGTAAATCTTAGGTATTTTCCATTCTGAAGCAGTAGTCCTTGAGCCAACCGGCCATATTTTGAAGTGAATGCTCCGGCGGGGGGAGTAATTCTCATTATGATTTTCCATTAGACCAATGTCTCAAGTGTCAGAAAAGGTGTGATGGACATCTGAGAACGGTAGCTTAGTGCCCGGATGGACGCCATCTTTGAAACCACCCAGCTCGAAAATGCCCATTTGGTGGGGTACATTGTTGCACGTGTATCTGGACTTCTATACTAGCTATCGATGTGCGGTTGACGACTAAATATACGTCCGATGTGTACCGTCTAAATAAAAAATAATATGAAGCATTTTGTTTTAGATTAATTATTATAAAAATCAATTATCGAAAAAAAATCATATATTTTTCAATATTTTATTATTAGACTTGTACTTTTTTTAGTGAAACAACACTGGTATGATTTTCCAAATTATGCATTGTGCTACACGTTTATCTGTCTATAAAAATAACTCAAAAACTAAAACATATCATCCACCACGAGTTTACACAAAAAATATATGAAAAGGCATGCACTTTCCACAAACCGAAACGATGTCAGTTGGAATTTCCCGCCGATAATCAACCCACAGAACCCAGTGCCGAAAGTGACGTCTGTCTATTCTATATCTATATTCTATATTCTATATCTCAGTCTGAGATTTGTTGCGGTGACCTGATTAATTTCTGAGGGGGGGGGGGGGGGGGGTGGGTGGCTTAAGAACTAAAAGTGAACATGTTAGATGGTGCCACATACAACTCTATTATAGAGTTGTATTGTGGCGCCATCTAACATGTTCACTGACTTGGATGAGTATGTCTATGTAAGCTGGCGAGCTTTTCGGATATCGGAGTAATCTAACGTCAGTCTTTTTGTTCTTTCAGCTGAGATGGCCGGTGTCGAGGCGAAACGGGCGAAGATTGAACCTGAGTCCGGAACGTGCAACCTGTGCAGCAAGAAGTCGCCACTCTCTGAACTAAGCAAGGCAGCGGGCAACAGTTCTTGGAAGACATTGTGTGACGCAGCCGCAGTTAGAAACTTTTATCCAATTCTAAAGCTAGTCCAAGAAGGCGCAGTTGAACTTCCTAATATTCCAATATTATACCATAGGGCTTGTAGATCAGACTTCACTCACAAAAACCACCTAGCTACTTTGACCAATGCAGCTAGAAGTTCTTCAGTTGATACTGGCGATGCGGTGCGACGGCGATCATCACGGGAAGAGACAGGATCAACTTCAACGGTCTACGATGATAAATGCATTTTTTGCCAGCGTGCTTCAAAATTCATAAAAGGCAGTCGTACCCGTGAAACAGTTGTCTTGGCTGTTGAACTTCGAGCAGATAAGACAATAAGAGATGCTGCGACAGCTCGCAATGATGAGAGAGTTTTGGCATTGACTACACGAGATATGGTTGCAGCTGAGGCTCACTACCACTTCTCCTGCTATAGAAACTACACACGGCCCCAAAAACCTCAAGTAGAAACTGACATTGAAGATAATATCGAGAAAAAAGAAATGATACGATGTATATTCAATTTCATTCGCACTGACTTGTTCTTGAACCCGAGGATTGTTCCAATAGTTGATGTTGCAACAGATATCCTGTCTTCAGATACATTTTCAGTTGATGTTCGTGACTCCATCAAGAAGAATCTGCAGCGCACATTACAAAGAGAGTTTGGAGAATCGCTCATCTTCTTCAATGTGAAACACCGTGTATACTTGATGCCCGATAATCTGACAAAGCGAGAGATTGCTGCAGAGTGCGTAAACCTGAAAGCAGAAGTGAAAGCATTTGAACGAACGGACGGTGAAAGTAACATTGTGCGTGCAGCTACTTCACTGCGACACCAGATCAAAGATGCTCATTACAATGAACGTTGGCCGCCTCAGCCAGCAGAACTCACTTCAGATTACGTGAAGATACCAGATTCTCTTCGTGTATTTCTGCATACTTTGATTTGCGGGAGTGGGGGTAGCTCTGCGCGTGCCGACACACTGGTATGGTCGATGGCTCAAGATATCATCAATGCTGTACACCGGGGTACCATCAGAACATCGAAGCATGTCCTACTTCCGTGGGTCATGAAAACGCTCACCGGTAATACAGAGGTCATCAGAATATTGAATCGACTCGGGCACGGATGTTCGTACACAGTTCTGGAAGAAATCGAGACAGCGCTATGCATAGACAAATTAGCAAGTGTGGAGAAAGATACAGTACCACTTCCGTCACATGTGCACCCTTCGGTCCCGACTGTATTAGCATTCGATAACATCGACAGGCTAGAGGAATCGCTGAGTGGTGGCGGAACATCGCATCGCGTCAACGGTATCATCGTCCAACCGAAGTCGCAGTCGTGTTTGCCGCCCCAACCTCCATCGGCAGTATCCAAAGCAGATAAGAAGCGATCTATCCCGTCATCCAGCGATTTAGTTCCAATATACAGCGGTGGGAAACGAGAGGGCCCACCTGCAATCAAGCCTGCAGATCTTTCTGACACTCTTGCAGGCGCAACTGACACTCTTGCATCCCTTGCGCAGCGCCGAAATCACGTATGGATTATGACTCGCATGCTGGAACCATGCGACCAGACAATCAGTTCGTGGACTGGTTTCAACATCATGACTAGAGATCGTGTTCAGGTGACGGAAGATGTAGTTGGCTACCTGCCGACTATAAACGCGCCTGCCACAGATATGGCAACAGTGCAAGAAATCCTCAGAGAAGCTCTGAACATCATGTCATCACTTCAGCTTGAGCGTATACCGGTGGTGCTAGACCAGGCACTATTTGCTAAGGCGACCGAAATAGCATGGAAAGATGTCGATCGATATGGAAGAATCGTGCTCATGATGGGGAACTTCCATACCATCTGTAACTTCATGTCGAGCATTGGGAAAATGTTTGGAGATGCAGGCCTTCGGGATGTAGCTGTTGAGTCAGGAGTAATCGCTGAAGGTTCCATCAACAGGGTTCTGGAAGGCAAGCAATACAACCGTGCTGTGCGACTCCACAAGTTGATGTACGAGGCACTAATGCGCATCATTTGTAAGGGCTTCCAGGTGTGGATAGAAAGCAATCATCCTGACAAGGAACCCCAGATTCGAAGCACTGACCTCAAAATTCGCAGCATCAAGGAGGATGTTTGCCACGAGACTCTCGCTGCTGCTCTCGATGATGATTCATGTGTACAGAGCTTTGACATGTTCGCGAAATACCTACATTTTCTGCGAACCAAACATGGAGACCTGGCTCGCTTCTGGATGATGTATATTGATATGGTAGAGACCCTGCTGGGGTTGATTCGTGCGGATAGAGAAGGCGACTGGATGCTTCACTTGGCTTGTGTCAGAAGAGTGATCCCTTGGTGTTTCGCAATGAGCAAGGTGAACTATGCTAGAACAAGCTTGCGAAACACATGGAAGGTCTTGTGGAACCAGCCGAGAACGTTGACAAGCGAAGTGCAACAATAATTGATGCGATGGCTCTCATACAAAAGATGCATGGCGAGAACGACACGTTCGAAGAACTATCTGACCGCATCCTTGCTGCAGCGCTTCACGCTGGTCAAGGCAGTGAGCGCATCGATGTTGTCTTTGACACATACACAGAAGAATCCATCAAAGCAGCTGAGCGTGTGAACCGCGGTTCAAATGAAGGCATCAGTTTCAGCGAGATCAGACCCGCACACAAAATCATGAACTGGCGGCGTCTCCTTGCTTGCAGCCAGACAAAGGAGAAACTGGTTGTGTTTCTGGCGGAGTCGTGGAAACATGAAACAAATCGCGAAAAGCTAGGCAACAGAACACTGTATGTCACCTGTGGTGAAAAATGTCTGGTACTGACCCGCGATAGGTGGAAGTTGGTGCAAGCACTCGAATGTAGCCACGAGGAAGCAGACACGCGTATGTTTCTCCACGCAAAGCACGCCGCTACCCACTACAAGACGATCATCTTAGTGGCAGATGACACCGACGTTCTGATCATCAGTCTTCATCTCAGCAGAACCATCGATAGTCAGCTCTTCATCAGACGAGGAACAAAGGTTCGAGTCAGAATGATCGACGTTGGAAAGTTGGCTGCGGTATTGGGGTCTGGAGTTTGCAGTGCATTGCCAGGGCTTCATGCATGGAGCGGGTGTGACACTGTGAGTGCTCTGGCTAGCCAAGGAAAGATAAAGGCTTTGAAGCTTGTGCAAGCGAATGAGCTGTATCTTCAAGCATTCACAGATCTGGGATCTTCGTGGAATGTACCAACAGACGTCTTCAATAGCATTCAGGCCTTCACGTGTCAGCTGTACGCCAAGAACACGAAGATCGTCGGTGTTAATTCGCTCCGTTATCACATGTTCTGTGCAAAGAAGGGCCAGATCGAATCTGGACAATTGCCGCCTAGTGAAGACTCCTTGATGCAGCATACGCTTAGGGCCAACTATCAGGCGGCTATCTGGCGACGCAGCCTTGAAAACCTACCAGACGTCCCAACACCATCAGCAGGACATGGTTGGGAACTCGATGATGGCGGTTCGCTCACAATCCAATGGATGGCGGGTCTACCAGCTCCAGATGTCGTCTTGAATCTCATCTCATGCACATGCAGAAGGACGTGTCGACCGTCAGATTGCTCCTGCATACTGAATGGGTTGAAGTGCACTGTTGTGTGTCAGCTGCAGGGATGCTCCAACATGGTGCAGGATGATGCTATCGTGGCTCAGGATGCCAATGACTCTGATGGCGACTCTGATGATTAACTTTGTGTGCACTGTATATTGTATAGCATATGTTGTTCTCTATTATAATGCAGGCCAAATTGCCTGAAAATCTTTATAGACAGATAAACGGTTTAGCAAAATGTATAATTTGGAAGATCATACCGGTGTTATTTGACTAAAACATGACATGTTCAATGATACCTCCGCTTGCTTATTAGGAATATACATCGTATGGTGTTAAAATCAGCTCCATACGTCTTTCCAAACTCTAGTAATGAATAATTAATATAATTGGCGGCCATTTTGAAATCCAAGATGGCCACCAAAGTGCAGATTTCCTATGTAACAATTTCCGCCTGCTTATTAGATATCGTATGGTGTTAAAATCCTCTCCGTACGACATTCCTAACTTGCGTTATCGTCAGAATAGATAATGCCAGCGGCGGCCTAAGTCATTTTATGCCTCTTTACATTTATTTGTTGTAAACTCGTGGTGGATGATATATTTTAGTTTTTGAGTTATTTTTATAGACAGATAAACGGTGTAGCACAATGCATAATTTGGAAAATCATACCAGTGTTGTTTCACTAAAAAAAGTACAAGTCTAATAATAAAATATTGAAAAATATATGATTTTTTTTCGATAATTGATTTTTATAATAATTAATCTAAAACAAAATGCTTCATATTATTTTTTATTTAGACGGTACACATCGGACGTATATTTAGTCGTCAACCGCACATCGATAGCTAGTATAGAAGTCCAGATACACGTGCAACAATGTACCCCACCAAATGGGCATTTTCGAGCTGGGTGGTTTCAAAGATGGCGTCCATCCGGGCACTAAGCTACCGTTCTCAGATGTCCATCACACCTTTTCTGACACTTGAGACATTGGTCTAATGGAAAATCATAATGAGAATTACTCCCCCCGCCGGAGCATTACTTTTGGTCTGGCTCAAGGACTACAGGTGACCCTGAAGGATTCACCGGTATTTGGCTCCATTCATTGTTCCCTCTATCCTTAAGTGTCTCCTATTCCCTGCCACTGAAAAGCATCCCATAGCATGATGCTGCCACCAGCATGCTTCATAGTAGGGATGGTGTTAATTGGGTGATGAGCTGTGCTCGGTTTCCACCAGACATTGCGCTTTGCATTCAGGCCAAAGAGTTCAATTTTCTTCTCATCAGACGACAAAATCTCTTGCCTCATGTTCTCAGACTCTTTCACGTGCCTTTTTGCAAACTCCAGGCATGCCGTCATGTGCCTTTTTCTCAGGAATGGCTTCGTCTGGGCACTCTCCCTGAAAGATTAGATTTGTGAAGTGCTGCAGAGACTGTTGTCCTTCCGGCAGCTTCTCCCATCTCAGCCAAGGAACTCTGGAGTTCTGTCAGGGTGGTAATTGGTTTCTTGGTCACCTACCTGACCAAGGCCCTTCTTGTCCGGTTGCTCAGTTTGGTCAGATTGCCAGTTAAAGGAAGTCTGGGTAGTCCATATTTTTCCATTTCGTAATGATGGAGCTCACTGTGCTCTTGGGAAATTTCAACTCTCTTGGAATTGTTTTATACTCTTCCCCAGATCAATGTCGCCTCACAATTCTTTCTCGTTCTATGGAGAGTTCCTTGGACTACATGGTCGAGTTTCGGCTCTGACATGCACTGTCAACTGTGGGACCAAATACAGAAAGGTGTGTTTCTTTCTAAATTATGTCCAATCAATTGAATTGGCCACAGGTGGACTCCAATAAAGTCGTAAAGAGCTGTCAAGGATGACCAAAGGAAATTGGTTGCACCTGAGCTCAATTTGGAAAGTCTTATCAAAGAGCTTGAATTTTCATAGACTCAAAATATTTCAGCTTTTCATTTTTAATTATTGATTTTTAAAATCTCCAAAAAAAAAATCCACTTTGACATTATGGGGTATTTTGTGTGGATCAGTGGGGGAGAAAAAACTCGATTTAAACCATTGAAAATTCAGGCTGTAACACAACAAAATGTGAAAAAGTCAAGGGGTGTGAATACTTTCTGAAGGCACTGTATGTCCTCTCACAATATCTCAACGATGATACAACTCGCACGTCAATTTTCTCACCAAATGCTGCTCTCAAATATTCATGTTCCACATGAAAAGATGAAGAAGATGAAGAAAGGCGTGTTGTTCCGTTTAACATTTTAATGAATACAATAGGTGATCAAATATAGCAATTCATTAATGAATTTACTCAAAAGAACATTTTACAAAATATAATCTGATTTAAAACCTGTTATGACAATTTTAGTGATTCATGTGAAAAGTTATTTCATGAAAGAAGTTTAATATTCACACAAAGGTTTGTTCCAAAGCAAAAAGATTACCTGCATGGGTTGTTCTTGTTGTTGTTCTGTGCAATGTTGTATCTGTTTTTTTCCGACAAAGAAACAACATTACAATTAGAAATGGTTTGTTCCACATTTTTTTACGGATTGTTCCGGACATACTTATTCCAATGATTCTACACACACCAAGCATTTCTCAAACTCGTGTGATATGCAGTTACTTGTGGAGCAAATTGTACAACTTACATCAAATTTTCATTGCATTTTTCTTCATTACATCGAGTTCTTTGTGGAAATGAAAAAGTTATTTTTTTCGACAAAGCAGTTTGCAGATATTTTGTTTATTATTTTGAAATATGCATTTTTACGAATATGGAAAGATAAGAAAAAGTAAGTAGACCCTTGGCTCTAATAGGTGGTATTGCCCCCTTTGGCAGAAACAACCTCAAGTAGGCATTTCTTATAACTGTCTACCACTCTCTGACATCGTCTGGGAGAATTTTTTGGCGCCCACTCCTCCATGCAGAATTCTTTCAGCTGCGCGATGTTTGAGGGGTTTCTTGCATGCACAGCTCGTTTCAAATCCCCCCACAACATCTCGATGGGATTTAGATCCGGGCTTTGACTTGGCCATTCCAGAACCCACCATTTCTTTCTTTTCAGCAATTCCTTGGTGGATTTATTGGTATGTTTAGGGTCATTGTCATGTTGCAAGGTCCACCTTCGGTTGAGCTTTCACTTCTCTGACAGATGGCATCACATTATCCTCAAGCACCCTGTGGTATAATGAAGAATTCATAGGGGATTATATGATGGTGAGCTGCCCAGGTCCTGATGCAGCAAAGCTGCCCCAAACCATAATATTTCCACCACCATGCTTTACAGTTGGTATCAGGTTCTTGTGGTCAAATGCTGTCTTTGGTTTTCGCCAAACATGTCTTCTGGTACTGTGGCCAAATAGCTCTACTGTTGACTCATCTGTCCAGAGCACATTGTTCCAGAAGTGCTGGTCTTTGCCTAGGTGTTCATTGGCAAACTTTAGTCTTGCCCTGATGTTCTTTCTGGACAGCAAAGGTTTCCTCCTGGCACACCTCCCATGTAGATCAAATTTGTGCAGCCTCTTTCTAATGGTAGACTCATGCACTTTGACAGCAACAGTGGCAAGAGTTACCTGTAGGTCCCATGATGACATTCTGGCGTTCTTAGAGACTTCTTTCAGCATCTTGTGGTCTGCTCTCGGGCTGAACTTGCTGGGGCGGCCTGGCCTGAAAAAGTTGGCAGTTGTTTGGAATCTTCTCCACTTGGAGTTGATCTTCGGGACAGTCGAATGATTGATTTCAAATTGTTTGGAGATCTTTTTAAATCCCTTTCCAGACTCGTAGGCATCTATAACCTTCTTTCTGAAGGCCTCAGAGAGCTCTTTTGATCTAGGCATGGTAATGCCGCACACTTCAACAACAAATAGCAAACCAAACTAAATGTCTGAGGTTTAAATAAGACAGGTTCCTCCAAGATCCTCTCTAACGATGTTCTTATCATTTGCACCTGAGCTGGTGCACCTGATTCTAATTTTAGGTATTTGAAGTAGTGATAAATGTAGGGGTGTACTTACTTTTTCCACATGCAAAATTTGCATTTATGTCTATTTAAATTATACAATGGACTACAAAATGTAAATGTTTCATGATATTTGTTATATTATATCACCTTTATCTATCAATATTGTTGAAATGAAGATCAAATAGCTGTATGTTGAAATATGTTGAAAAAGTCAAAACTTTCCATGGGGTGTACTTAATTTTTCACGTGACTGTATATAAAAGAAAGTTTTTGTTTGTTTGTCTGCGCAAGCTAATCTCCTGAATGGTGAAAGATAGGAATAAACCGCTGAAACAAAAAATGTTGGGACGGGCCCCGGGAAGGTTTTGGGCTAGTTGGCGAGGCCGGTCGAGGCCGCCTCGGCCGGCTGGGCCCATTTCGCAATTAAAAGCTGAGCTAAATTATAGCAGTCAATCTTTTTAGGCCGCGAGTAAAAGCTGAATTATTGTAGTAAATTCATTCAAAAATAACCAAAAAGGTCGGGACGGGCCCCGGGAAGGTTATACGCTAGGTGGTGAGGCCGGGCGAGGCCGCCTCGGCCGGGCTGGGCCCATTTCACAATTAAAAGCTGAGCTGAATTAAAGTAGTCAATCTTCTATGGCCGCGAATAAAAGCTGAATTATGGTAGTAAATTCATTCAAAAAGAACCCGGGCAACGCCGGGTGCATTCGGCTCGTATTCGATATATTAAAGTTCCGGCAGTTTTGTGTCACGCTACATCATTACATCTGTTTTCAACTAAAGTATCAAACAAGCCCGGCCAAACCGCTGTTCGTCTTTCGGTCTTGTTTTTCCTTCCCCAACCACTCCGCCCCTCACCCCCCCCCCTCCAAATAACATGAGTCATGTACCGACATGTCCGTTTTCTTAACTCCCTCTCCCTCCCACCCAAAGAAATATCATGACACGGGTCATGTATCAACATGTCACCTACACACTCAATAGGCCTATTAAAAATACAATCTACAGTTCTGAACAAATATAAATGTATGGCAAAATACAAAAAGCTACACACCACATGCATAAATGATTGGGTATACCATCTTTCCATATAGATCTAGAGTAAACGTTTCACATATTTGCATATGTGGGACGTGAACTCACCAGCACTGTTTGGTATTGCTGCTGCATGGCCTCTCCCTGGTCCAACTCCCCACCAGCGAAATCGGAGAAAATATCACATTGCAAGCAAGCGTCGCCAATCAAGAACTGTTGTCGCATACCATTGACTTCAGGACTTTGGTCCCTGTCCGAATTTGCAAACAGATGAAAACCATCTTCAAAAATGAAGCAAAATCATGAAATGTCTGATTTAAATGTCTCGGGCCCATGATAAAAAGAAAGCGGCTCCACATCTGGCACGCAATTTGTTAGTTTTTTAAACCAGTCGTATTTTGCATCATTGTAATCGGAAGCGTTCACTGAATTTTACTGCAGCAGCTGTGATGGAAGGTACGTGCACAGACATGTACATAGATCAGTTTTGCTTGCATATCGCGCATGCGATATGTGAGGACTGTGAACGGAAAGCGACAGAGCAGCTATCAGCGCTGCGGCTCGGTAGAAGCTATAAAAACTCAGTATCGACATAAGACTCAACGAATGGTGCAAGAGTTGCACAAGAGTTCAATGAATTGATTCCACCAACGAATGGTGCAACGAATGGAACACGAAGACATGGATTTCTTTCTCGATGTTAAACAAAATAAGAAAAAGGAGCGGCTTCAAAAAGGGAAGTGGGCAGGGACAATTAAATGCAATGTTTTCTTATTTGGCCTAATTAAACCCTCAAGCATTTTCTTAAATGTAATCGTTGCAGATTTTACGGTTACATTTTTGAGACGCTATTTGGCCTGGACAATGGAAATTTTTAGAATTTTTTTAAACTTCACGAGACTACATTTGTGTTCAATAAATAAATAACTATATTGTATATGTATAAATATATGTGTGTGTATACATACACACATACATGCACATAACATATACTGTATTAAAGCGCGGCGTTATGCGCGCTGCTTGTGAGCAAGGAGGAAGCGGACAAGCGGTAACATATAAACGTCTTTATTGTAAGACTGCACTGTAACACTGTACTGTTCCGGGCTGGGCGCCCGGTGTATATCATGAGGCCACGCCTACCCCTGGTGCGTGGCCACCGCCCACTTGGTGCGTGGAATGATGTCACCACGCCAGTGGGCTTTTGTGTCCGCCACACGCGCCCCCCCAGAATTCCCGCGCACCTGGAGGGCCAGTTTGCGGGGCAGACGAATGACCCGGCCGAAGCGCCCCCTGGCGATCGGCGGCGTCCGGGGTGCAGGGATACCAGGTGGGATGCCCCTGGCTGCCCCTGGGATGGGTGCAGGACCGGGGGGCGCCGTGGCGGCGGGGCTGGGCGGTGCCGGGGGTCCGCCCGCAGGAGGGCGGCCCCGACGTGGGGGTCGGGCCACTGGCGGTGGATGGTCCACATCGAGGTGGGCCGGCTTGAGGCGGTCTACCGAAACGCGGTCAGGAGTACCGCCGATGTCCAGGGTGAAGTGCTTCGCCCCGGTCTCCAGCACGTGGAAAGGCCCGTCGTACGGGGGCCGCAGTGGTGTCCGATGGGCATCGTGGCGGACGAAGACGTACTCCGCCGTGCGAAGCTCCGGGGCGACGTGCGTCGGTGGGTGCCCGTGGCATGCCGTTGGCACCGGGGCGAACCTCTGGGCGGTCTCTTGCAGAGCGGAGCGCTGCTGTGCCGCGGACCATGGTGCCGTGGAGTCGGGGAGGAACTCGCCCGGCACCCGCAGCGGTTGCCCGAAGACCAACTCCGCCGCGGATGCGCGCAGGTCCTCCTTGGGCGCCGTCCGGAGGCCCAGCAGGACCCAGGGGAGCCTGTCGACCCAGCCGCCGTCGCGGAGGGTGGCCCGGAGCGCGGCCTTCAATGAGCGGTGAAATCGCTCACACAGGCCGTTAGCCTGGGGGTGGTAGGCCGTGGTTCGGTGCAGCCGGACCCCGAGCCCCTGCGCAACCGCCCCCCAGAGCTCCGAGGTGAACTGGGGGCCGCGGTCGGATGAGATGTCTGAGGGGGCGCCGAACCGGGCGACCCAAGTGGCGATGAAAGCCTGCGCGACATCGGCCGCCGTTGTCGACGCCAAGGGCACGGCCTCCGGCCACCGGGTGGTGCGGTCCACCATGGTGAGAACATAGGTGAAACCCCGCGAGGGGGGCAGAAGTCCCACCAGGTCCACGTGGACGTGGTCAAACCGGCGTTCCGGCACCGTGAACGGGGCCAACGGGGCCTGGGTGTGCCGGTGCACCTTGGCGCGCCGGCACGCGAGGCACGTCCTGGCCCAGCCGCGGACGGCCTTCCGGAGGCCATGCCAGACGAACTTGTCGGCGATCAGCCTTTGGGAGGCCCTCGCGCCCGGGTGGGACAGGCCGTGGATGGCGTCAAACACCTGGCGCTGCCAGCCCGCGGGCACAATGGGGCGAGGACGCCCGAGGGAGACGTCGCACAAGAGGGCCGCGCCCGCGCCGTCGAACGGCACCTCGGTGATGCGGAGGCCCGTGACGGTGGTCCACAAGGCCTGGACGTCGGGGTCAGCGACCTGGTCCGCTGCCATCCGGGCATAGTCGATGCCGAGGTGGACTGCGTGGGCGACGGCCCGGGAAAGGCAATCCGCCACCGGGTTGTCCTTCCCCGCGACGTGCTGGATGTCCGTCGTGTACTCGGACACGGCCGAGAGGTGACGCTGCTGCCGGGCCGACCACGGCTCGGTGACCTTGCCCATCGCGAAGATCAGCGGCTTGTGGTCGACGAAGGCAGTGAACGCCCGGCCCTCGAGCAGATGGCGGAAGTGCCTGACCGCCAAGTGAAGTCCGAGCAACTCGCGGTCGAAGGTACTGTAACGGCGTTCGGGCGGGCGAAGCTGCCGGCTAAAGAACGCCAGCGGTTGCCAAGCTCCACGCACCCATTGCTCGTGCACCGCGCCCACCGCGTAGTCCGAGGCATCGGTGGTGAGGGCGATCGGTGCATCGGGCGCCGGGTGCGCGAGCATGGTGGCGTTAGCCAAGGCGAGCTTCGCGCCCGTGAACGCCGTGTCCATCTGCTCGGTCCAGGTAACGTCGCCTTTGCCCGGCTTACCTCGGAGAGCTTCGTGCAGGGGGCGCAGGAGCTGGGCGATACGGGGCAGGAACCGATGGTAAAAGTTCACCATGCCCAGGAACTCCTGCAGCCCTCTGATCGTGCGGGGGCGCGGAAACCCCTTCACCGCCTCCACCTTGGCCGGCAGGGGGACGGCGCCGTGCCTGGTGACACGGTGCCCCAGAAAATCGATTGTGGCGGCGCCGAACCAGCACTTTGCGGGGTTCACAATCAGGCCATGCTGGCCCAGGCGTTCGAAGAGCGTGCGGAGGTGGCGTAGGTGCTCTTCGCGGGACGCGCTGGCGACGAGGATATCGTCCAGGTAGACGTAGACAAAATCCAAGTCACGCGGGACGCTGTCCATCAGTCGCTGGAACGCCTGAGCCGCATTCTTCAGACCGAAGGGCATGCGCAGGAACTCGAAGAGTCCGAATGGCGTGATGACCGCCGTCTTCGGGACGTCCTCCGGCCTGACGGGGACCTGATGGTAGCCGCGTATGAGGTCCACCTTCGAGAAGAAGGACCTGCCCGCCAAACGGGCGGAAAAGTCCTGAATGTGGGGGACGGGGTAGCGGTCGGGAGTCGTGGCGTCATTGAGACGGTGATAGTCCCCGCACGGTCGCCATCCCCCGCCGGGCTTCGGCACGATGTGCAGTGGCGACGCCCAAGCGCTCACTGAGTGCCGAACGATGCCGAGTCGCTCCAGGGTAGCGAACTCCGCTTTTGCCACCGCCAGCTTCGTCGGCTCGAGGCGGCGTGCCCGGGCGTAGACCGGTGGCCCGACGGTGGGGATGTGATGGGCCACCCCGTGCTTGACGGCCCCCGCCGAGAAGGTGGGCCGCGTGAGGGCCGGGAAGCCGGCGAGGAGGCGGGTGAATGCGTACGCTGCCGGAAGCGTACAGACCAACGTGGCCGGAACCGAATCGTTCGGCAAGCCGCTTGGCAAGCCGCTCGTTGAGCTGGGCAACGCACAAGCGAGCGAGCTGAACGTCTCGGCCTGGACAAGCCGTCTGCGCTTGACGTCGACCAGGAGCCCATTAGCGCACAGGAAGTCCGCGCCAAGCAGTGCCATGGGCACGTCGGCAGTGACGAACGTCCATCGGAAAACCTGCCCTCCAAACCGCAGAGAGAGGCAGCGTTTTCCGTACGTACGGATGGGCGTCCCGTTTGCGGCAAGCAGCGCGGGGCCCCCACCCGCGGCGTGCTTGTCTGACGTGCCGGCGGGAATGACACTCACCTGCGCTCCCGTGTCGCACAGGTAACGGCGCCCGGAGAAGGTGTCCGATATGAACAGCAGGCTGCTCGAACGGCCGGCGCTCATCGCCACAATTGAGCGCCGGCCCGGGCATTTCCCGACCCGTTGAAGGAGCACGGCGGATGACACCGCCGAGCTTCGTGGCCGAACTTGGCGTGGAACCAGCACCAGGTGGTGGAGCTGGAGGAGCGCGGCTGGCTCCGCCAGGCCGGTGGAGTCGACGGGTTTCCCCGCGGTGGCGGTTTTCGCCGCGGTGGTGGGCGGGGCGTGGTGGCGTTCACGAGGTGCGTATCAGCATGCTGTTGAACCTCAGCGTGCTGTAGAAGATGATGCTGTGGAACGTCAGCGTCGAAGGCCGTGACGGCCACACCAACGCTCGCCCACGTGTCCGAAGCGGCGAAGTACTTGTCCGCCTCGGCCGCCAATGCTCGGGGTTCCGTTAGCCCGGTCCCGGCCAACGCGAGGCGAACCTGCGCTGGAAGTTGGCGACGGAAAAGCGCCCGGAATAGCGAACCGGGGGCCTCGTCGCCCAACAGGGACAGCATCTGGTCCATTCGGACCGACGGGCGCATCTCACCGAGCTCGGGGAGATCCAGGAGGCGGTCGGCACGTGCGTCGTCCGTGAGGCCGAACGTGGCTAGGAGTAGCCGCTTGAGTGTCTCGTACTTGTGGCCATCCGGTGGGTGGCGAAGGACGGACACAACTCGAGCGGCCGTGCCGGGCCCGAGGGAGGCGACGACATGGCAGTAGCGCAGGTCGTCGTTGGTGAGGCGCCGAAGCTGAAACTGGGCTTCGGCTTGAACGAACCAGACCTCGGCCTGGGCCTCCCAAAATTCGGGAAGTTTAATCGCCATTGCCATGGCGTCGTGTTCGGAAGGATCGCTACGGCAGATCCAACGTCGAGGGTCACCAGTAAAGCGTGGCGTTACGCGCGCTGCTTGTGAGCAAGGAGGAAGCGGACAAGCGGTAACATATAAACGTCTTTATTGTAAGACTGCACTGTAACACTGTACTGTTCCGGGCTGGGCGCCCGGTGTATATCATGAGGCCACGCCTACCCCTGGTGCGTGGCCACCGCCCACTTGGTGCGTGGAATGATGTCACCACGCCAGTGGGCTTTTGTGTCCGCCACAGTATATTATATAATCTGTTGCGATATATACTGTACATATATAATCTGTTACGACAACTGGAGTGGTGTCTGTTAACTATATTTTGTGGAAAAGGTTTTTCAATCACAATAGACTGAAGAGAAGCAAATAATAATATCTGCAGGGATTCTTGTCGTTGTTGTTCCGTCGGCAAATCCAAAATCTGTTTTTTCAAAAAGCAAAGAAAAGATATTTATACAATGTTCGGGCTTTGTTGATTTTTCCTGATGTACTTCTGATTCCACACAGCCATACATTTCTCAAACTTTTCTGATATGGAAGGGATGTTACTTCTGGTGCATATGGCACAAATTCTTGTTCTTCTGCATATCTTCTGAAGTGCATGGTTGAGGGGTACTAGGATCATCGGCGGAGGGCGCGGCTGTGCCGCTGATGCAGTGCCCTCTGCTAGTTAGTGCAGGAATTTGTAATTTGGTCATGGTGCCGGCGATAGCTCGCCTGTTCTTCACAATGGACACCATGGGATTTTTGATGTCCACCAACAAATGCCGACAGACTCCCTTTTAACGTCCATTTGTGGGACGACACATTGATAAATCACCCAGTCCTTGAAACACCAGCATCATCGTTTATAGGTGAGTCGAGATTCAAACCTGGATTAAACAGCTTAATTAGAGGTGAGTGTCCGTACATCTCGGTCAACCCATTGCACAACTGATGTCAGATTTTTATCACATTTGTATTCAATACATCGAGTCTGCCAAAGCAAATTAATGTTGTTTTCGAAACCGTAATAGAAAGAAAAACATCTTTGTTCTTCCCGACATCTTTTTTCTTTTTTCCTTTCACACTTCTTTCTGTACGTTTTCACGTTTCTCTTTATTCATTCTAATTCTTGCTTTTTATTTTATTTAATCTATTTTACTCTTTATCTCTCTCTTATCTATCTGTCTCAGGAGAAGTGAATTATTGCAGAAATTTTTCTGAAAGGCTCATTTGGCTGCACCTGGATGGGTTAGAGCCTGGAGGGTTCACGTGGCTGGCAGCACGGCCAATGCTAGAGAATCGACGACGCTGAGCATACAACCTATGTGAGGCACTCACCAGAGAGGGGTATGCCGATGAGCCAAGGCCAGCAGTCCGAAGAGAAGGGAGCTGTTCTGCGTCTTCTCAATTCGAGGCAAATGGTGCGCGGTACGAGCCAGCACAATTAAGTGCAAGCCAGTACAAGCAGAAAGAATGCAAAGAGGTGACCATAATATGCCCTCCTGTGCCACTCCAATGGATGGGCCACCCTAAACCTCTACCTCCCCCACCTTTGTCACTCTATGGTTTGTCTTGCGTGTTCCTGGCTGGATTCACATCATAACATTAGTCTTAGGTTCAGCGTCATTTTTGTCCTCTTTTAGCTAAGTGTGTTGTTTATGCCTCCGCCGACGAAGTCGCCAGAGGCATTATGTTTTCAGGTTGTCCGTCCATCCGTCTGTCCGTGATAGGTTTTCGTTGACGTGATAACTTGACAACGGCTAAAGTGAACTTAGTCAAACTAGGCACAGGTATGTATAATTAGGTAAAACTGAAATGATTAGATTTTGGGGTCACAAGGTCAAAGGTCAGAGGTCATGTTAGGTAAAAAAAATATTGTTACCGCGATAACTTGTTAATCAGTGATGGGATTCTGACCAAATTTGGTGCACTTATGTAGAATGATGTAAAGATGAACTGATTAGATGTTGGGGTCAAGATGTCAAAGGTCAAAGTCTGTAATAGGTCTCTAACTTGAGAATGGCTAAAGTGATATAATTCAACCTTGGTACAGGTATGCATAATATTGTAAAGATTGAGCAATTAGATTTTGGGGTCAAAGGTCAAATCTCTAATATGTCTTTAACTTGAGAACGGCCAAAGTGATCAAATTCAAACGTGGTACAGGTATGTATAATATTGTAAAGATTAAGTGATTCGATTTTGGGGTCATAGGTCAAAGGTCAAAATATGTAATAGGTCTATAACTTGAGATTGGCCAGAGGGATCTATTACAAACTTGGTACAGATATGTATAATGATGTAAAGATTAACTGCTTAGATTTTGGGGGTCCCGAGGTCAATGGCCAAAGGTCAGTGGGCATGTCAGGTAAAAATGTGAGAACTTGTAAACAGCTGAAGGGATTTAAATTAAAACTTGGTGCAGGTATGTATAATGATTTAACATGAACTGATTAAATGTTGGGGTCAATAGGTCAAAGGGCAGAGGTCATGTCAGGTAAAAATGTGCTAACTTGGGCACACCTGAATGGATTTGAATCAAACTGATACAAGTATTATAATGATGTAATAATGTGGGCAGAGGCATATCAGTCGACGTCGTGACGTTGAAGAGTGTTGTTCTAGTTAATCTTTATTTAATGTGTCTTTACATCATTTACATAATATGTCTCTTTGCTAAACTTAAATTCAATCCCTTGTACTTTCTAATTCACTTGGCTTTGCATTTTCAACAACAAACGGTGCTCCTGGATGAGGAAATTACTGAGAGAAGAGTAAGTGTACCAATAATCTTGGTGCACAACCTAAATTAATTAATAATAATAATAATAATAATAATAATGCATTTATTTTATATAGCGCTTTTCAGGAAGCCCAAAGACGCTTTGACAGAGTGCAAAACATAACGCATAGCAAAACATAAAGACAATTGCAAAAAAAGAAGAATCAATAGGGAAATATTCAAAGCACAAAGGAGGGAGAAGGAGAGGAGATAGTCAGGGGTTAGATGCTGTGGGTTAAATGTTGAATGCAGTGTTGAACAGGTGGGTCTTGAGTGATGTTTTGAATGTGGTGAGTGAGGAGGAGTCTCTGATGGTGTGAGGTAGCGAGTTCCAGAGGGTGGGAGCAGCGATGGAGAAGGCCCTGTCCCCCCAGGATCTAAATTTGGTCCGGATGGGGGGGGTCAGGAGGTTGGTACCAGCAGAGCGGAGGTTGCGGGTGGGAGTGTGTCTGGAGAGGAGGTCAGCCAGGTAGGATGGGGCCAGGTTATGGAGGGCTTTGTAGGTCAAGAGGAGGATTTTGTACTGGATTCTCTGGGAGATGGGGAGCCAGTGAAGCTTGTAAAGGACGGGGGTGATGTGGTCACGGGTCCGGGAATGGGTGAGTAGACGGGCAGCGGAGTTCTGAATGTATTGGAGTTTATTGGTGATTGTTGAGGGTGAACCATAAAGGAGGCTATTGCAGTAGTCCAGACGGGAAGTGATGAAGGCGTGGATGAGGGTTTCTGCAGCCACAGAGGAGAGGGATGGACGGAGACGGGCGATGTTTTTCAGGTGGAAGAAGGCTGTCTTTGTGATCTGTTTAGTGTATTTGTCGAAGGAGAGGGTTTGGTCAAAGATGATGCCAAGATTCCGGATGTGAGGGGAGGTGGACACTGGGAAACCGTCGATGTTGAGGGCAAAGTTATGGGTGGACTTGGTGAGCGTTTTTGGGCCAATGATGATTATTTCAGATTTATCACAGTTAAGTTTGAGGAAGTTGATTTGAAGCCAGGATTTTATTTCAGTGATGCAGTTTGTCAGGATAGAGTGGGTGGCGGTGGAGATGGACTTGGTGGAGATGAAAAGCTGGATGTCATCGGCGAAGCAGTGGAATTGGAGACCATGACGGCGGATTAAGTGACCGAGGGGGGACAGGTAAAGGATAAAGAGGAGGGGGCCAAGAACTGAACCTTGGGGGACACCTTGGGGGAGGGGAGCAGTGGGGGATTTGCAGTTATTGATGGAGATGAACTGACGTCTGTCAGAGAGGTATGATTTAATCCAAGAGAGGGCAGTGCCGGTAATGTTAAAGGTGGTTTCAAGTCGGGTGAGGAGGATGGTGTGATCGATGGTGTCAAAGGCAGCGCTGAGGTCGAGGAGGATGAGAATGTTGAGGTTGCCAGCATCAGAGGAGAGGAGAAGGTCGTTGGTGATTTTGAGGAGAGCAGTTTCAGTACTGTGGTTGGACCGGAATCCGGATTGGAATGTTTCATACAGGTTATTGGCAGAGAGGTGATGCTTGAGTTGAGTGGCTACAGCGCGTTCCAAAACCTTTGACAGAAAGGGTAGGTTGGAGATGGGTCTGAAGTTATTTAGGGTGTCAGGGTTTAGTCCAGGTTTTTTCAGAATGGGGGTAACAGCAGCAATTTTGAGGGATGGTGGGACGATGCCTGTAGACAGGGAGGAGTTTATTGTTGCAATGATAAGTGGAGAAAGAGCAGGAAGGGAGGCCTTGACAAAGCTGGAGGGGATGGGGTCAAGAGTGCAGGTGGCAGTTTTCATTCCGATGAGGAGTTCAGAGAGGTCAGTAGGGGAGACTGGGGAGAATTGAGACAGGGGATGGCAGGATAAGGGGGGGCAGGTGGTTTGAGGGGGAGCGGGTGCGGCGGTGGTCAAGCTGTTGTAGATGTTTTCAATTTTGCGTTGGAAGAATGAAAGGAAGGAGATGCAGTTGTCTATTGTGAATGACTGGGTGGTGGTGTTCAGGGGGCTGAGGAGTTTGTTTATTGTAGAGAAGAGTGCTTTTGGGTTTCCGGAGCCAGAGTGGATAATTTGAGAGTAGTAGGCGGAGCGGGCGCGGGAGAGGGCATCTTTATAGTGTTGTATGTGGTCCTTGTAGGCCTGGGAGTGAACTGTGAGACCTGTTTTATTGCGGAGTCTTTCAAGTTGGCGAGCACGAGTTTTCATTAGGCGGAGCTCAGGGGTAAACCAGGGAGCAGAATGGGTGAAAGAAACTGTTTTGGTTTTTATAGGCGCAATTTGGTCAAGGCAGGAAGAGAGAGTGTGGTTGTAGTAGTCAGTGAGGTCAGAAGGGGTGTGGAGGTCAACGAAGGGAGAAGTGGACATTTTTTCAGAGAGGGTCGATGAGAATGAGGCAGGTGAAAAAGCGTTTAGCTTACGGAAGTTGATAGTGCGATAATGCCTTGGTGCTGGGGTGGGGATGTTGATGGTCAGAGTGATGGCTAGGTGGTCAGAGAGAGTGAGGTCGGAGCCAGAGAGATGGTGCAAAATTAGTCCAGTAGAGCAGACAAGGTCCAAAATGTGACCACGGTTATGGGTAGGAAAGTTGACATGTTGAGTGAGGTTAAAGCAGGTGAGTAAATCAGTGAAGTCAGTGGTTAGCGTGGAGTCAGTGGAGTCCATGTGGATATTGAAATCACCAAGGAGGAGGATTGAGGGGGAGAGGGAACATAGCTGGGTCAGAAAGTAGGAGAAGTCAGACAGGAATGATGGGTGTGGTTTGGGAGGGCGGTAGACAACAGCCATGACTGACTGTGTGTGACCAGAGAGTTTAAAAGCCAGGTGTTCAAATGATGGATAATACAATTAATAGTTAATACAATTAATAGTTAATACCTCCATAATGGAGCTTACCATGAGCATGCAGTAATGCAACCTTCACATACACGGATTATTCTTACGAGTCCTTACGGATCGCCAACTCGTAGTCAATCGCAAGCATCCGTAAATAACTCGCTGGTATCCGTAGATAACTCGTCACAACTCGCAACAACTTTTGACATGTCAAAAATCATCTTCCGTTATTTACGGATGCTTGCGATTGACTATGAGTTGGCGATCCGTAAGGACTCGTAAGAATAATCCGTGTATGTGAAGGCACCCTAACGCCACAAAGCGTCTTGTAGTATTAATCGCCGGTGAGATGAGGTCCGATCCCTTGGGACAAGACCAATTTTGTTACAGTATGAAGAGGATCTGACATAGATTATTGATCAGCTTGGTGGGAAAGATTATAATCAATAATTTATTGATCAACCTGGTCAAACAAAGTTCACCTGTGACTGGCCTGCTCAATTTTGAGAGGAAAATGGTACCATAATCCTGCAACAGTGGGTTGTAGATGGCTTTGTTAATACTGCAGAATAGGCCCTGGCTGTGATTACAACAGTGAATGAATGATGGAAAAATTGTCCGATTAAACCACCGATCTCCATGCGCTTATTCCTCTTTGATATCGCATGCATTTGTGCATTCTGTCATCTTGATTCTACCAAATTTGGCAACACAGGATCACTGACATCTTTCCAATTTTTCCTTTATTCCCTCAGCAATTGTTTAGTCCAAGTCATACATCTCTGTGGAGAGCAATCTGTCAGTCAGACTTTCTGTTATTCAAAACAAATGCTAATAACCTGCGCTTTGATGAGTTACATTATAACCAGTATAAAGCTGAGGCAGACTAACATAACAATATGTCGTGAAAATTAAGGAATTGACGATTGCCACGTTTCTAATTATGATGAGCATGTCTGGTGTTTCCTGTTTATCTAAAACCCTTATATTTTTGTACACTGGCTTCGCCTACTGGCCACCACTGCACTTTTGTACATTAGCCATGAAAAACAGAAATGCACTGCTATTCCAGTGAGAAATGAAGCACTGCAATTATGCAGCCATAGTCTGCATACAAACCCCCACCACTGGACAAGTCCTCACATTATATCTCCGCGATGATACAACCAGCAGGCAAATTTGCTCACCAAGTGCTGCTCTCAATTATTCATGTTGCACAGGAAAAGATGATGAAGTTGAAGAAAAGGCAGGTAGTTCCATTTAAGATATCATTGATTGCAAAAGGTGATCAAATATAGTCATTCATCAATTAATTTACTCAAAAAACATTTCACAAATATAATCTGACTTAAAACCTGTTATGGCAATTTAAGTGATTGATCTTTTAATGTATTTCATGAAAGAAGTGTTTTATATTCACAGTAAGGTTTGATCCAAAGCAATAAGATTACCTTCAGAGACTGTTGTCAGAAGGTATGGTATGGGATATAGTGCATCTGTTGTATCTGACAAAGAAACAAAATTACAATTATAAAAGGTTTGTTGTACATTTTTTTATGGATTGTTCCCATCTATATAATAATACCGTAAGGACTTGACTTTGTTATCCCTTTTACGCCGCACCCAGTAACCCGATGCCCACGGCACTAATGGATTTACGATCTACGAACCGCGCTCTTTGTTTATCACGTATAGACATACTCGAAAAATATGAATTCACCAACGTTGGGGCCCAAAAGCATCCGATTAACGGCCGATACGACGCCATCTTACGACGCCATCGTATTGGCGTCTGCTGGGTGAAGGCGCAGCAAGCCGTCCGCTGATTGGACAGTTGGAGGCGACAGCAAGCCGTCCACTGAGTGGACAATCCAGAGCATGCATTCCACCATTTGTGCTGGTGTCATCGATCGTGGTGTACGCTAACCTCATCAGGTGGGTTTACCATAATTTATTCCATATACTGTGATTACGACGAAGTGAAACCGATCAGCAGCCCATCAGTATCATATAAAGCAATAAATAACAAGGCTTCAGCTTCTGAAAGCTTAAAACAAAGTGTACTTCGCCGAGTGACGAAACGTAGGCGTAGGCCTAGGCCCTACCTATCCAGTTGTGTTTCCGTTGTGGCCATTATCTCAACAAATGAAATGGCATAGGCCATGTGGCGTCGGGTAGGTCATGATCAGCCCCCCCCCCCTTTCGTTTCACCAACTCCTGCATCTGCCACCGTTCATGATTATCAAAGTAGGCTTTACCCTGTTCACGATAAGGTAGAAATCAGTGAGTTGTATACGAAGAGATAAAAGGATGGCATTGACTTCGAGACGGTATGTGATATTTTCAAAAGTATATCGTAGCGTTGTCATTTAAGTAGATTGCAATAAATACGTTGTTCATATACGCACTCTTCATTCTCATCTTTCTTCCTAACTCTTACTCGGACAAGCAAATCCCCTATGCCATCCATAATGGTACACTCTATCCATACACCACATCCTCCCTACCGTGGATGTTCCACGGGTTTCGACGAGTCACAATTATTCCAATGATTCCACACAAACCAAGCATTTCTCAAACTCCTGTGATATGCAGTTACTTGTGGAGCAAATTGTACAACTTACATCAAATTTTCATTGCATTTTTCTTCATTACATCGAGTTCTTTGTGGAAATGAAAAAGTTATTTTTTTCGACAAAGCAGTTTGCTGATATTTTGTTTATTATTTTGAAATATGCATTTTTACTCATATGGAAAGATAGAAAAAGTAAGTACACCCTTGGCTCTAATAGGTGGTATTGCCCCCTTTGGCAGAAAGAACCTCAAGTAGGCGTTTCTTATAACTGTCTACCAGTCTCTGACATCGACTGGGAGAAATTTTTACCCACTCCTCCATGCAGAATTCTTTCAGCTGCGCGATGATTGAGGGGTTTCTTGCATGCACAGCTCGTTTCAAATCCCCCCACAACATCTCGATGGGATATAGATCCGGGCTTTGACTTGGCCATTCCAGAACCCTCCATTTCTTTCTTTTCAGCAATTCCTTGGTGGATTTATTGGTATGTTTAGGGTCATTGTCATGTTGCAAGGTCCACCTTCGGTTGAGCTTCCACTTCTCTGACAGATGGCATCACATTATCCTCAAGCACCCTCTGGTACAATTAAGAATTCATAGTGGATTATATGATGGTGAGCTGCCCAGGTCCTGATGCAGCAATGCTGCCCCAAACCATAATATTTCCACCACCATGCTTTACAGTTGGTATCAGGTTGTTGTGGTCAAATGCTGTCTTTGGTTTTCACCAAACATGTCTTCTGGTACTGTGGCCAAATAGCTCTACCGTTGACTCATCTGTCCAGAACACATTGTTCCATAAGTGCTGGTCTTTGCCTCAGTGTTCATTGGCAAACTTTAGTCTTGCCCTGATGTTCTTTCTGGACAGCAAAGGTTTCCTCCTGGCACACCTCCCATGTAGATCAAATTTGTGCAGCCTCTTTCTAATGGTAGACTCATGCACTTTGACAGCAACAGTGGAAAGAGTTACCTGTAGGTCCCATGATGACATTCTGGGGTTCTTAGAGACTTCTTTCAGTATCTTGCGGTCTGCTCTCGGGCTGAACTTGCTGGGGCGGCCTGGCCTGAACAAGTTGGCAGTTGTTTGGAATCTTCTCCACTTGTAGTTGATCTTCGGGACAGTCGAATGATTGATTTCAAATTGTTTGGAGATCTTTTAAAATCCCTTTCCAGACTCGTAGGCATCTATAACCTTCTTTCTGAAGGCCTCAGAGAGCGCTTTTGATCTAGGCATGGTGACGCCGCACACTTCAACAACAAAGAGCAAACCAAACTAAATGTCTGAGGTTTAAATAAGACAGGTTCCTCCAAGATCCTCTCTTACGATGTTCTTATCATTTGCACCTGAGCTAGTGCACCTGATTCTAATTTTAGGTTTTTGAAGTAGTGATAAATGTAGGGGTGTACTTACTTTTTCCACATGCGAAATTTGCATTTATGCCTATTTAAAATATACAATGGACTACAAAATGTAAATGTTTCATGATTTTTGTTATATTATATCACCTTTATCTATCAATATTGTTGAAATGAAGATCAAATAGCTGTACGTTGAAATATGTTGAAAAAGTCAAAACTTTACATGGGGTGTACTTACTTTTTCACGTGACTGTAGATCATAATTTGAACTATAAATGGTTTAGCAATGTTATAAAACTTCTTTCCATTCGTTATTATCTAATTTGGCAATTCTTACCTATTGCAGTGGAGAGACAGGTGGAGAGGAGAAAGAAGAACAGGGAATGCTTCTTCATTGTCGCCATTATACACTTGGTAATGGAAACGCACTAATTGATGGCATGATCACACTTATATACTGTCCTATGGGGTGTGATCTCAACATGAAAAAATGTAATGCCTGACAAACTCTTGAAAAACCAGTTTGATTCAGAATTACAATTTTTGTGCAAATAATACATTTGTGGTAAAATTAAATGTATGATGTGGAACATTTATCCTTTACAAATTTTTTTTTATTATGTGCATATAATTTTCATAATCCCCGCACTCCACACACTCAAACCTTCCAATGCACTCCACACACTCCAACCTTCCCATGCACTCCACACACTCCAACCTTCCCATGCACTCCACACACTCCAACTTTCCAATGCACTCCACACACTCCATCCTTTCCACGCACTCCACACACTCAAACCTTCCCACGCACTTCACACACTCCAACCTTCCCACGCACTCCAATCTTCCCACACACTCCACACACCGCAACCTTCCCAAGCACTCCATGCACTTAAACCTTCCAACACACTTCACGTACTCAAACCTTCCCATGCATTCCACACACTCAAACCTCCCCCCACTCCCCACCCCTTCAATGCCTCACCTTACCCCGCAAAGCCTCCACCCTCCCAACCTGCACCATCCCAATGCCTTCTCCCTCAACCCCCTATCTCTAACTTCGTGAACTACGAACACCCAAGGACTCAACTCCAACCTGAAAGATCTCTCAATACACGCTGCTGCCGATGTGTTAGACATCATCTGTGTAACAGAATCCTTCCTCCCATAGGAAGTCCAAACTCCTTCGTGTCTCTCCCTGGTTATTCTCTCCTCCAATTCTGTAGGCCTTAACCACGCTCCGGCGGTGCAGTTGCACTTTACATCAATAACTCAATTTCCCACTGCCTTTGTACTGACCTTACACCTCCAAACCCCCAGGAATACCTCTGGCTGAGAATTCACCTCCTTTCCCTCTCTCCCACGTGTGTTGTACCTTCCTCCTAACAGTAATGACTCCATCTACATCTCTCTGACACAACATGGATAAACTTTTAACCACTCATTCCAACTCTCTCTTGCTCATATGTGGCGATTTCAATTGTCATCATGCAACTTGGCTGGATGTTCGTACCTCTTTCACCAGACATGGTACTTCATCAAAGGACTTCTGTGACTCCATGGGACTGAATCAATCTGCAAACTTTCCACCTCAGATTGTGAACTTTCCAACCTTCCACCACCTCCTATCTGGTCTTTCACCCTCAGCCCTTTCCCTGCTTTGCCCTCCACCCTCTAGCCCCCATTAAGGTTTCTGTTGTGCACAAATGGTCCACCATCATCCCCCTTCTGGTGAAACTACCTAAATCCAGGATCACTGCGCACCTCCACTCATTTGTTCCCCTTTTTCCCCACCTGTTAAATCAAATTCCACATCCTATTCAATCTCATTCTTCCCTCCAGGTCTTCCTTCAATAAAGCTGTTCACCAACGTCTCAGATTGTCCCCATTCCAAAACCATGATCTTTTCTACCCTCGTTAACACCACACAAACCCCTAATACTTCCAATATTACAGTTTTCGTCCTTGAAGTTTCCCTCTGTATCCATTTTGTCCACCCCATGCAAGCGTGTTTTGCATCCTGTTTTTGTCTGTCACGTCCTCATCCATTCAGTGTACTGGCGCTTCCACGAGACTCGATTATGGACAAGAAAGAAAATCTATATATAATTACACTGCGCTCGCGAAGCGAAAAGCAGGGTTAAGCATTCAGGTACATACATACGTACGTGTCTGCATTTCAGTAAAGTAAAGTGTGTGCCGTGTTAGCATTTAAAAAAATCATTTTCTCGTCAACCGTTTGTCCGATTGACATGAAATTTTTACCATAGGAGGGCCTCTCCTGAAGAAAATTTTAGTGACTATTATGACATCACAGGTCACGTGGTACGGGCGCCATCTTGGAAAACCAAAAAACTTTGCACCTCAATATCTCAAAAACTGCAGCACAGAAATAATTGAGACAGGTCTCATTGCAAAGAACTCTCCATGTGGAATAACATATGCGAATGATCACGTCATAGGTGCACACGTTATGACGTCATAATTCGACAAGTAAAAAACTTTATCCGATCAGGATGAAATTTCTTGAGCATCTTCTCATATAAATTGATGCTGAAATAAAATTATAATGACGTCATAGGTCATGTGGTTCGGCCGCCATACTGTTTAGAGTGAAAAGCCTGAAAAACCACTAAAATCCAATTTTCTCCAAAACGACTGAACAGATCGAGGCCAAACTTTGTAGGCAGAATTGCATTCCCATGACGAACAAAAAAGTCAGCGAGAATGATGTCATGCGTCACAAGGTTTCGGAGTTATGACATTTTTAAGCAGAAACTTTTAAAACCTAGCTCCTCTCTCATTTTTGATCCTATCGAGGGGAAACTTCACAGATGTGTTCAGCATATCAGTCTACTAAAATAACCTTTTGGAATTTGCGATAGGTGACGTGGTTTGGCAGATAGCAATGATTAAACGAAAATATTTAAAATTTTATATCTCTTGAACTGCTTAATTGATCGACGTGAAACTTTATATTGTAGGAGAGGCAATGAAGTGTAACAAGTTTGCAAAATTTCAACATGATTGGATGTACGATCTGGCAGCTAGAAGTTGTTATTGCGTGAAGAAGAAGAGTCTTCTAGCGTGGGCATGGAATTAATTATCACACTGCACATGTCGAGCAGGAAAATTATGGAGCGACCTCACGTGGTCATTTTGACTTCAAATAAAATTCTGATTTCAGATTTGTCAATCGCTGAGGTATATTAACACGACCAAAACAGATTTTGGCAAAATTCCGACGATTTTTAACGAAAATATAACATTTGTGCCTGCATTTCAGTAAAGTAAAGTGTGTGCCGTGTCAGCATTTAAAAAATTCATTTTCTCGGCAACTTTTTGTCCGATTGACATTAAATTTTCACCATAGGAGCGCCTCCTCCTTTAGAATATTTTAATGACAATCATGACGTCATAGGTTATGTGTTACAGGCGCCATCTTGGAAAAACCGAAAAACGTTGCACCTCTATATCTCCAAAACCGCTCTATGGAAAAAATTGAAAGGTGGCTCATTGTAAATAACTCCATATTGGGAATAGGTGTTGTTAACGATGACGTCATTTGTGCCATAATTATGACGTCATAATTCGACAGGAACAACGCTTTGTCTGATCAGTTTGAAATTTATTGAGCATGATCTATGCAACAATTATTTAGAGAATATAAATTTATGATGTGTTCGCTCACGTGGTCTGGCAGCGAATACTGGATCAAAAGAACAGAAACGTTGAAAAACAGAAGAGTTGGCTCACACCAAGTTGACTGCGCAGGGTACGTATTCTATGAATACCATCTCGTTATATGAGAGATTGTGTGTGTGTATATTTGTGTGTGTATGTGTGAGTGTGTGTGTGTGTGTGTGAGTGTGAGTGTGAGTGTGTGTGAGTGTGTGTGTGTGTGTGTGTGTGTGTGTGTGTGTGTGTGTGTTTTGCCATTATTTTTTGTCAGGGATATTTGTCAAAGTTTTGGTATTCAATCAGTGAGTTCAGTGATGATACCCATGAGGCAAAAAACCCAGTCTGGTCTAAGGTAAAAAGGCAAACTCATAAGGCAAAAAAATAAAATGATGTTGATTTTTTGGGCCATTTTTCTTTTTAAATCAAAATCTATAGTGCCTAAGCTTTTGCAGCTGCATGAAAGGTAATATTAAGTTATTTCCAATTCGATTCTTTCGTGGGTGTAAAGAGAAGTATTTTAGACCCCACAAAAAAAACAAAAAAATAAAACAAGTACAGATACATTCAAAGTACACCGCGCCCATGCCAAATAAATAAATAAAAAACCTGTAACGCACGGCATTGCCGGGGCGCCACGCTCACGTGGCTGCACCGTCATATAAAATGTTCCAACCCATCATTTTTATGGGCTTTATACGAGTAAACAATACACCCGCTTTAGGCTTACCAGAGATAAAACACATAAAGGAGAGTAAATATATGAAACATGTTCACTCACTAATGCATGAAATAACTAGAACGGCACTCAGTAGAGAGCACACCTCCGCCTGGTTTGCCATATCACTCAATGGTGAAGTCACTTAGAAATTAAATAATTCTCATATCCGAATCCATATTCAGATCTTCACCAAAATCGAATCGATTCTTTCTTGTGACACACACACACAACCTGTTCAACAAGTTTCGTCCAAATCCATACTTTTTGAGATATCCCGCAATGTATAGTTTTTGGCCCTATCTCCCAATGGTGAAGAATCACTTAGAAAATTCTAGTAGCCGGATCTGAATCCGGATCTTCACCAAAATCGAATCATTTCGTCGTTGTGACATACGCTACATCTCTGCCAAATTTCGTCCGAATCTGTCCACAACGTTTTGAGATATTTTGTTCACAAACAAACAAACAAACAGCCAAACAGATAGGGGTGAAAACATAACCTCTATCCACCTTTGGTGGCGGAGGTAATAATAGTAATAAAAAAATTTACGTATTGAATTATATTTTAGCTACAATAATAAAAGTGTGTGTGTGTGTGTGTGTGTGTGTGTGTGTGTTTCTTCCATAACTCTAAAACCATGAAACCTATCGTTCCCAAACTTTTCAAGGAAACTGCCCAACTTCCAAGAGAGTGCATGAATGAAAACTGGGTGTTGTGGGCATGTTTAAACACCCTTTTTGAAGACGATTAACAAGGTGCTCATAACAACAACAAAAAAGCCTAAAAAAAAAACCCTTAAAAAAAAAAGCCTTAAAAAAAAAAGCCTAAAAAAAACAAAAAAAAACAAGGCTTTCCTGAGAAGAATAATATAAATCTTGTGTTTGTGAGGTTTGCAGCTTTTGCTTTATCAATGTTTAAAAATATGGCTTGTGGGCCAATTGTCTTGGATTGGTCTTGGATAATTACTCGGCTGTGGCGTTTCCGACGAAAAAAGTTGCTTAAAGGAAGGCTTTGGTTAAAGCCATGGATATCATTGCATGCCTGAGGTTATAAGCTTTCTGATTATATTAGGAATGTGCACGGATTGCTTATAAATCGGGAATTACGACTTTGTAAAGGAATTACTTTGGAGAAAATACACGTTTTGCTTCAAGCAAAACTCATGGGTTTATTTTAACTTCGATTTGATTTCCGTTTTCGGTTTTGGTGGTCGCTGGAGTGGTTGAACAACCGAACACAACTTTTGGTAGAAATCCGATAAATTGTGACTAACTTTCAACGTTTAAGAGAGTCGAAGTTACTCCCGCCGTTTACCGACGTTTCTGTGAATTTCTTCTCGAACCCAAAGCCTAATAAGAGAGTCATAGTTACTGCAGTTGTTTAACCTCACCGTATAAAACAAATGGACACTACTAGGAATTTCAGGAATGAAGTTGGAGATTGAAAGAGGTGGATTTGGGATGAATTAATACGGGTAGAAAAGATCAAGGTTTTGGATGGGGGAAGATAAGAGATGGTGGTGAACAGACAGCCCAACCACAACTTAGTACTGAAGGTATTGATCATAATTTAATTTATCGCACTGTGTATTGTATTGTTTGTTTATTGATCATAATTTATCATGGAATTGCTCTTATGAAATGTTGCTGTTATTAATAAGTTAAAGGGTTTTTTTCCCAGTGCAGGTATTACTTGTCTTATATTCTAACCTTGTCTTACCTCATTCAAACGACGGAATTTTATTCTGGGGAAATGCATCAAATACTCACGTGGAAAGAATTCTATTAAGTCAACAACAAAGACAGACTGATTAATAATTCTAGTTTTCGCTCACACCCTGATGTGGTATTTCTCAGAAATAAGATTCTGAAAGTAGACAAGTTGTTGTATTTTAAGTTAGGCATACTGTTACGGATTTGGCACTTCCGTGTTTGTGGTTTTCATCCACTGGAAACATTTCGGGGAAAAGTATTATTATTCTTATGGGGGTTTGAAGGAAACGTCGATTATTGTTGGTTCTAGGTATTATGGTTGTTGTTGTTTAAGGGAAATGGTTATTGTGGTTAAAAGGTTACAAGCGCTCATGGTAAAAAGTAGACAGGAAGCCGGATCGAGAACCGGAAGGACGAGGCAGAGGAGGAAAAAGAAGGTGTGAGGGAAAAAGTCAAAGAAGACGCGTGTCTTGAGGCTCCGTAGCGAGCGGGATCAAACGAAAGCTACGAGTAACCTTTGAGAGTCCTTGAAAGGAATTTCCTGCGATAGGTGTTATCGCTGGAGGATTGAGAAACCTGCGTAGTCAGGTATAGGCGTTGAGGTTCCGGAGAATCCTCGCCTGGGCGCTTCGACTCAAATAAGAGCCGTCGTCCATTTTGAACCGCGTGCTTCGTTCCCTGAAAAAGGTTTTGCTACGTGTCAGCTTTTCTCACCATCCGGTCGTCTGCCGGGGATGTGTGTGCACAAAAGCGGCGTTTGAAGCGGCGCCACAAAAGCGGCGCCACACTGTGGTTCGCTGATTGAATGGTGAATGTGCACGTCTGGTTCGCGTCTTGGGGATTTCGATTTTCACCACCAGTTTGCTGTTGGTTTGGACCACGTGATGGTCCACGCCTTGCCTACACCTCATGACTTGCCTCATCGCCTCTCGCAGGTAGGGAATATCTTGGAATTATAGAGACATTGAGGAGTGTTCTGTCCATTCACTGGGAGCGCAGTGAGTTATGTTACTTTAACAGGTGGTACCATCTTAAGCTATATTGATTGTATTGTTGATTGCTATCATTGTTGTATCGTTATTCCTGTGTGATTTTTAATATATTATTTGTTTGATGATAACCATTGGTGTGGTTTCAATATTGATTTTGCCACGGAATAATATATTTTTCTGCCGTGGCTCCTCTCGGGGTTCGGAGGTATACCGAGACCAGGAGGTCGGGGAGGAACACGTAACAATACTCATGTTTCAATTGAATACTGATGTTACCTCATACCCTTAGAATCTTTATTTATCATAAAAAACCAAATTCACTCTTATCCAACAAGACAGAGTGAAAACCTTCATTTACCCTTTACCAAAACTGTTTTCTCACAAAGATCTCATGTTCACATGATCCAAATGATGGAATGACTTGGATACAAGTCTTAAACAGGTGACTGGCCGAGGCAGCTTTAAAAGAAAATTAAAATATAATCTCTGACATATACAGTACGTTTCATCGTACTCGTGATTAATTCTACCTCTGACATCCCAGCCAGCACGTACAGCTGGGGGCCAGCTGGGGCCCAGCCTGTGAAATTGATGGTTTTGATGGGCTAAGGTGGGCTTGGGTTCTGGGTGGGTTTTTTAACTGGGCTCCACATGGGTCTCATCTGGGTTGCCGATATCATTCTACAACTACAACGACACTCTCTGACGTCAAATCCCACCTTACAAAGCTGGCTGGGGCCCACATGGGTTTTCGTTGGTTAGATGGGCTGAACTGGACTTTCAGTGGGCTTACAACTGGGCCCTATGTGGGTCCCAGGTAGGCCAAGCCAATGTTAGTTTCAGAAGTTAAAAAAAATGGCAGATGGCAGCAGCTGGCAGTCAACGTGTTATCAAGAACAGTTCAGCAACAGTTTTTAAACATGAGTTTGTTGTTGTCTGAAGTGAATCATTCCGTTTAAAGAAACATTGTAGTTTCCAATCAACAGCAACGCTGTAAACCCTGCTGTAGATTGTTAATACTGGAATCGTCAGTTTTATGGTAATTCGGATGGTGATTCAATGTAGAGGGTTGAAAGTTTTATTTTTTATTTTTGTAGTAAATCTATACATGCTATAAGAGAGATGTTTGTCTGTGTGTGTTGCCATTTCTCTCAGGGATGGGATCCTATCTTCGTCAAACTTGAGGTTCACACCCTTGGTATTCTCAATGCAGGATTACCACAGCAAGATGTTCCAAGACATTTCAAATACCACAGGAACACCATTGAATTATTAAATTATTTACCATTATATTGCTTGTTTTGACAGATCTAAGTGAGGATGTTCTTTAAGATCACTTCAAGCAAAAGTGTCTATAAAAATACACTCCATTCAATATTTCTACTGACAGTAAAGCAGATGTGATGTTGTAGCTAATGCAGGGTTGATTTACACCCCATTTTTATTCACATGAGGCCTAGGAAAAGTCCATGTATAACCCATGCAAATCCCCAACCAGCCCACAAGGGGTAGACCACGAAAAACCCATGCCTAGCCCACATTGGGTGGCCCACAAAAAGCCCATTCCACAGCTGCCACCCGGGTGGAGCCTATGGACAAAACTAGCTGGGGCCTATGTGTGGGGACACACATGGGACCAACAGGTTAGCCCACCTAGGACTCATATGGGCCCCAGCTGCATGTGCTGGCTGGGATCTGACATCTGACACCTGCCTATTGTTTGTGTGATGCTATTCAAATATGCGTTTATATGTATACATTGATATGTCATACTTTGGGCTCTTTTATTATAACTTCGACTCTATTTCAAGATATGTCATATTTATATGATATACTTTTATGTCTGTTCTTTTTCTTTTCTTCTCATTATTTTTTTTGCACGGGAATGGTTGAGTGTGAGGGGTGAGAAGGAAGGTTTGAGTGTGTGGAGAGCGGGAGAAGGTTTGAGTGTGTGGTATGTGGAGGGAAGTTTTTGAGGTTGAGGAGAGGTGGAGTCATTTTAGGGGGTAGGGCGAGGGGAAAGCATTGAGAGGGTTGGGTGAGGAGGGATGTAGAAAGGGGGCGACATGAAGATCAAATTTTCAACAAACCTTCATTATGAGAATATGGAGATCACCAATGAATAAAATTTACATTTTTCTCACTGTTGTTTTCGTCAGGTTTAGTTCGAGTTCAAAGCAGATGCAGACGCACTTTGCATTTTGAGATGCTTCCATCCTTGTCTTTATCATCAAATTAATTTTTATCATCAAATCTAGCTCTTTCATGAGCCTCGACCTTGTGTATAAAAAATATATATGTGAGGCCTTTATTCTGAAATATCAACAACATTCTAAAGTCAGCCACAACTGACCCCGGACCCGAGGAGGATTCAACAAGTATCATCTCCTCTGTAGAAATGGTAGCACCAGTAGCAGCAATATTATTATTACCTGGAGAAAATTACCGAAATATTTTGCGAAAAACGAGTTCAAGTGAGTGACAAAATTTAACAAGAAAGAGCAATCAGATTGCAGACCCTCATCAGGAAATGTTTATGTGGTGCTTATTAGCTGCTGTGTTTGGGTGGTTTATTGACGATGTAGATTTATGTTCAATCCAATATGGCTGCCGAACCACGTGATTGATGACGCCATTATTTTCATTCTCCCATGCGTTTTTGGGTAGATCACGATCAATAAATTTCAAACTGACCAGATCAAGCGTTCTACTCGTCTAATTAAGACGTCATAATGAAGGTAGCGATGACCATCATAAATATATTGTTTGTTCCCCATGGGGAGTACTTGACAATGAGCCATTTTTCATATTTTTTCCATGGAGGGATTTTGGAGATACAAAAGTGTAAAGGTTTTTGGTTTTTCCAAGATGGCGCCCATAACACGTGACCTACGACATCATAATTATCATTAAAAGAAATTATACAGGTGGAGGCACTCCTACGGTGAAAAATTAGTGTCAATCGGACCAACGGTTGCAGAGAAAAAGCATACTCGTTCTTTGCAGACAGACAGACAGACAGACAGACAGATAGAGAGATAGACAGAGAAACGGACCCATATGCAATAACCTCTCCTCTGGAGAGGGTAATAAATGCTGAGTTAGCATTATAAGTTCGCATATTATGACACAACATATGTCACATCTCTTAAGTGACATCAGAGCCAACAGCAACCAATCAAAACAAATCAAATTTCGGATTAATTCCAAAATATCCAGAACAAGTTGTCCATTAACGAAAAAAAATGTTTAGTTCCATCGAGATAAAACAAATGGATTAGTATTGATGATAAAATATAAAACTACCAATAAAAACTAGATATCGGTGATCACAAAGCAACTTATCCTTGGCCCTTGATCCAATGATGACCATATCTTATTCGGACCACCATATGACATTCACCTTCACCTTCAACATACAGGGCTATTTTGTAGATGAAGAAATTGTGTCCCCATCTATAGTATATCCATAAAATTCACCATGACAATCGGAGGAAAATCAATCAAGTTATGATGAAAAATGTGTTTTTGGTTAATTAGGTCACAATCCGAAAAAGGAGGTCAAGGACACGAATCATTTTTTGAAATTACTTTTTTAATCACTACATTCCTCCCTTTGTATACAAAAATCCCTGCATGTGTGTGTGTGCTCCAATGTACCTGCCACACACTTTGACCCACGGGGCTCAAAACTTGGCATGAAGAAGGTAAACCCCGTGGATGCTGGTGTTGCACATGGCTGATGCAGCACAGGCCTGGAGCATGGCGATGAGGAGAGGTACGTTCCGATGGTCCTCTCCAAAGGTCCGATTCAAACTCCAACTTCAACTCCAACTTCAACTCTAACTTCAACTTCTGTAAAACTGCAAATAAAACTGCAAGTACAAAAAAAAAACCGCAAAAACATTTTTTTAAATATGAAAAAAGTCCAATTGCAAATCCAAATGCAAGTCCAACTGCAAATCCACTCTCTAAGTCACTGAAGCCGACGGCGCCACCATGGATTGTGGTGTGCCAGCCAAACAGTCCGTGCTGTATCTTCCAAAAGCGCAATGAAATTTCCAGTTGTGCCTTTGTGCCCAAGTCCTCATCCATCCTCACTCGAAAACAGCAGGTTGTATGCAACAAACTCACTCTATACTGGCAGAAACCTAACCCTCACTGCCTCCTCAGTGCACATTTTACAAGATGATTTACACCGACAATTTCCTTGATACAAGAAGGAATGTCATGGTCACATGATCCATTCTTACCACAATCTTGTTATGGTCCCCTGTCGCCCTTCCTCGTAAAAAAAAAAAACAATAGCAAGGAATGTTTTTTCTGACATAAGGGATAGAGAGCATGTTTATACAAGAATGGATCCAATGAGGGATAACAGAATATTGGATTCATGATGAAAGTGAGATGGCAGGTTCATTAAAATATTATAAAGTTTCATCGGGGGTAATAAACAATGAATAATTATGAAGAAGATTTGGAAGAAGAAATACAAGGAGTAGAGTGAATCTTTTATAAAGGAAGTAAATATGTGAGACCATATACACTTGCACAACAACAATAGAGAACAGGGACATCGGCAGATCTGTGGAAGGGAGAGGGCTGGTGGAAGAGGGAGGGGTACACGGTACAAAGCAAATGAAGACTACGAGGATATTCAGGAAGGAAGTCGGGATTTGAAAAAGGTGGATTTGGGGTGTATTAACGGGGGTAGAAAAGATCAAGGTTTTGGAAGGGAAAATAAGAGATGGGGGTGAACAGCTGTTTTAAAGACCTGGAGAGAGGAGTGGGATTCAAGAGAGTGAGGGAGTTTGTTCCAGAAGCGGGCGAAAAGAGGAATGAAGGAGTGTCGGTGAGCAGAGAGTCTTGATTTTGGCAGTTTCACCAGAAGAGGGTTGCTGGCAGATCATGTGTGTCCTGAACGAATATTTGAGGGACATAGCACAGACAGAGCTGGGGGAGCTAGGCCGGATAGGAGTCGGTAGAAGACAGAAAGACCACCTACCTGCCTGTGGCGAGTAAGTGAATGGCCCTCGGAGTTAGCTTCATCCCAGGAGATTCCAATGAATATGAAAGCTTTGGTTTCAACAGCGTGAAGAAGAGCTATGTGTGAGGCAGGAGCACCTGCCTAGAGGGGAGAACAGTATTCCATTGAGCTGCGGATGAAAGCATTGTTTGTGGTGAGAAGCTCTGTGGTGCCAAGGAAGGACTTCGCACGACGGAGGACGCCCAGTCGGCGACTGGCTTTGGAGGCCAGCTTGGAAATGTGGTTTTCCCAGGAAAGATCAGGGCAGATAGTGAGACCCAAAAGCTTGAGTGACAGAACATCTTGGAGAGGATTGTTCAGAAAGTAGATGGGAGGGTTTTTCGGAGAGACATAGTGAGAGTGTGAGATTTGTCAGGATTGAAAGACATGTTCCACTTGTTTGACCAGTCTGTGATTTTGTCCAGGTCTGCAGATAGTGAAGAGGCTGCAGACTGCCAATCTGAGGGATGAGGATAGGTGCGGCAGAGAGTGGAGTCATCAGCAAAGAGAGAGAGGATTTTCAAGAGAGTTGGAGAGATCATTGATGAAGATCAGAAAAAGCACAGGGCCCAGAACACTGCCTTGGGGAACTCCAGCCTGAACAGGAAGGGGATATGAGAGAAACCCATGCAGGGCCACAGGTTGACTATGACCAGAGAGGAAGTCCACAAGCCATGCGTGGAGATTTCCATGGATACCATAGGAGGAGAGTATTGTGATCAGAGCTGGGTGCCAGATTGTATCGAAGGCATGTGATATGTCAAGGGAGACAGCTCTAATTTCCCGTTTGACATTGAGGACCTCCATCCATTGTTGAGACAGCAGAAGCAGCTTGTCCAGAGTAGAGTGACCTGGTCTGAAACCAAATTGATGATCAGAGATCAAGCCATTGGAGAGGAGGAATGAATTGATATCCAAAGCAATAATGTATTCCATGACTTTGCTGATAATTGAGAGAAGGCTGAATGGTCTGTCGTTGCAAGGATCTGTTTTTGCACCTTTTTTCTGTAAAGTGGTAATGTTGGCTGATTTCCTAGATGTTGGCAGATGACCTTGAGCAAAAGAGGGTGAAGAAAACAGAGAGTGTGAAAAAGAGCGGCGGAGCCGGATTTAGGACCCGTGGGCTGATGCTGTCTGGTCCAGTTGCAGAATCAGAGTCCAGGATTGACAGAAGTTTCTCCACCTTGTCAGGAGAGTGGACACAGAGTACAAGAGCAGCTGGGTACAACTGGGTACGGTGGGTACAGAGAGGGACGGGTTTGGGACACAAGATTTTGAGGTAAACACAGAGTTGAGGCATTCAGCTTTTTCAGGTGCCGGGTCAGCTGCATCGCCGTTTGAGGTAAGGGAGGGGATGGAAGGAAAAAAAACACCAATTAATAATGGCGTAGTTTGATTGAGTTGGTTTAATATTTGTCGTTGTATTGGTAGATTAGTAGATTTAGTTAATATTAGTAGTTGGATAAATATTAATAATGGCGTAGCTTGACATCACTATTTGGGAGGGGCAGGTGATTAATATTAATAATGGCATTGTTTGACTTCTCTATTTGGGGGGCAGGGGATTAATCTTATTACTAGCCGAAACCCGTGGAACATCCACGGAAGGGAGGATGTGGTGTATGGATAGAGTGTACCATTATGGATGGCATAGGGGATTTGCTTGTCCGAGTAAGAGTTAGGAAGAAAGATGAGAATGAAGAGTGCGTATATGAACAACGATCGCCGACACCAGCACAAATGCATGCTCTGGATTGTCCACTCAGTGGATGGCTTGCTTTCACCTTCGCCTGTCCAATCAGCGGACGGCTTGCTTCGCCTTCGCCCAGCAGACGCCAATACGATGGCGTCGTAAGATGGTGTCGTATCGGCAGTTAATCGGATGCTTTTGGGCCCCAACGTCGGCTAATTCAGATTTTTCGAGTATGGCTGTATGTGATAAACAAAGAGCGTGGTTCGTAGATCGTAAATCCATTAGTGCCGTGGGCATCGGGTCACTGGGTGCGGCGTAAAAGGGATAACAAAGTCGAGTCCTTACGGTATTATTATATAGATATAGATAATAGAGCAAACGTATATGGTTTGCCATGTATGTTACAAGCAACCAAAATGTCTTCTTCCTCTACAAATAAAATTACCACCCTCTTAATTAACTCTCTTAATTGCGTTAAGACTGCTGAGACCCCTCAGACTTTTGACGACCCTTTAATTCCCCCAAGACAATTCAGACCACCAAGAACCTTGGAGACCCAAAATACCCTGAAGACCCCCAAAGACCCAACATACCCTGAAGACCCCCAAAGACCCCAAAGACCCAAAACACCCCAAAGACCCCAAAGACCCAAAATACCCTTCAAGGCCCTGAGGCTCAAAAAGACCCTGAATACCCAAAATACCCCAAAGACCCAAAACACCCCAAAGACCCCAAACACCGAGAAGACCCAAAACACCCCAAAGACCCAAAACACCCGAAGACCCAAAACACCCGAAGACCCAAAACACCCTGAAGACCCAAAACACCCCAAAGACCCCAAACACCCCGAAGACCCAAACACCCGAAGACCCAAAACACCCCGAAGACCCAAAACACCCCAAAGACCCAAAACACCCCAAAGACCCAAAACACCCGAAGACCCAAAACACCCCGAAGACCCAAAACACCCCGAAGACCCAAAACACCCCGAAGACCCAAAACACCCCGAAGACCCAAAACACCCCGAAGACCCAAAACACCCCGAACACCCAAAACACCCGGAAGACCCAAAACATCCTGAAGACCCAAAACACCCCGAAGACCCAAAACACCCTGAAGACCCAAAACACCCCGAAGACCCAAAACACCCCGAAGACCCAAAACACCCCGAACACCCAAAACACCCCGAAGACCCAAAACACCCTGAAGACCCAAAACACCCCGAACACCCAAAAGACCCCGAAGACCAAAAAGACCCCAAATACCCAAAAGACCCCAAAGACCAAAAAGACCCCGAAGTCACAAAACACCCAGAAGACCCAAAACACCCTGAAGACCCAAAACACCCCGAAGACCCAAAACACCCCGAACACCCAAAAGACCCCGAAGACCAAAAAGACCCCTAAGACCCAAAATACCCCAAAGACCAAAAATACCCCAAAGACCCAAAACACCCTGAAGACCCAAAACACCCAGAAGACCCAAAACACCCCAAAGACCCAAAACACCCCGAAGACCCAAAACACCCCGAAGACCCAAAACACCCTGAAGACCCAAAACACCCCGAAGACCCAAAACACCCCGAAGACCCAAAACACCCAGAAGACCCAAAACACCCCGAAGACCCAAAACACCCTGAAGACCCAAAACACGCCGAAGACCCAAAACACCCCGAAGACCCAAAACACCCCGAAGACCCAAACACCCGAAGACCCAAAACACCCCGAAGACCCAAAACACCCCGAAGATCCAAAACACCCTGAAGACCAAAAAGACCCCGAAGACCCAAAAGACACCAAAGACAAAAAATACCCCAAAGACCCAAAAAGCCCCTGAAGACCCTGCAGACCCAAAAGACACCGAAGACCTTTTAGACCCAAAAGCCTCTGAAGACACCAAAGACCCAAAAGACCCTGAAGACCCAAAAACACCTCAAAGACCCAAAATACCCTTCAACGCCCAGAGGATCCAAAAGACCTTGAAGAACCAAATGGCCATGAAGACCCAAAAGACACCGAAATGGTCAAAGATGCCTATCCCTCTGAAACGACGTGTGGCGAGGCGCGCGGAGCGTGCCGAGTCACACTCGTATTAATAATGGCATAGTTTGACTTCCCTATTTGGGAGGTGGGGGGGGGGGCAGGGGATTCATATTAATAATGGCGTAGTTTGACTTCTCCATTTGGGGGGGGGGGGGGCAGGGGATTAATATTAATAATGGCGTAGTTTGACTTCTCTATTTTGGGGGGGGGGGGGGGGGGGATTAATCTTATTATAATAGAGCAAACGTACTGTACATGTTAAGGCAAAAAGTTTTCGGTAATTCGATCTTTACTCTTTGAAATAACTTTGTTCTGCTCAACTAATAACATTTAAACAACATGTTTCCAAATGGAATCTTGCACTAAAAGCTGGAAAAATGCTGGAAGTTCATCTTATAAAGTCTGATGAGAAGATGAGAATAGGAATACGTTTACGTGAAAAAGTAAATAATTACCAAGCTTTCTTTGGAATGTTTAGAATCCAGGTCACCTTTTCTGCTTCTGAAAAGTCTTTTAGTTTCACTGTGAAGAAGGTTTTGATCCCTTGGCTTGTTGCGGCGACCATCGATTTGAACTTGCACGTGCTTCCTGCAGCTTTATATCGGATAAGCCGCCATGGGAAATGGAGAAACGACGCGAGCATTCTGTAACTGTATATTAAGCTCCATGACAATTTTCAGTATCCTTCATCAAGCAGTCATAACTGGTGGAAAGCAGCCATTCATCACGAAAGCTACACATCCTTTTTGTGGTTGCCTTCCTCTTTTTCAGTGAACTTTGGCCCTTAAAAGTTTCATAACTCCCAGTCCCATGTTACCATGACAGTGTTTCATTTCCAGCTGCTCTTTGGCCTTATTGGCGGCATATTGTTGCCATGATGGAAGTCGACGCACTCGTGCTGGATGCCACTTTTCCTTTTCAAATATCGTTCGGAGGACGACAAATGGCGTCCCGGGAAGGTTTGAAACAGGATGCGGGACATTTGAGTAAAAAGCAGGACAATCCCTTAAAATATGGGACACCTGATCAGCCAGAACTCCCACTCCCTCCCCCCCCCCTTCCCTTCCCACTCTTCCTGCTACCCTCATACAACTCTCCTTCCAACCCCCCACCCTTCCATCCACCCTCATACAACTCTCCCTCCAACGTCCACCCTCATGCAACTCTCCCTCCAACTCCTCCTCTCCCACTCCTCTCCCCACCCCTCACTACTCCCTCCACCCTCAAACAACTTTCCGCACTTCTCTGGGCGGTCTTCGTGCCTTTATTTAATTTCCGCATACGGTTAACAACCAAAATGCAATACGCCCATCGCCTCCCCCACCCTCACCACCAACCCCCCCTCCCCTCTCCCCTCCCCGGCATTCGGCTTTTTCACTTGCGGTGTCAGCTGTGTAGCCCTTTGAGGTAAGGGAGGGGATGGAGGGGAAACAAACACCAGAAACAGATTTGACCAGATGCCACCTGGATTTGCAGGAGGGAGACAGGTTTGAGAGTTCAGTCTTGAGAGTAGATATATATTGTTTCCTGGCTCTCCTGATGGTAGACACAGTTGTTCTGAGCTTTGTGGAAAGAACTGAGATTACCTTCAGTTGGATTTTCCTTCCAGGAGGCAAAATCAAGTTGTTTCAGGGCAACTGCCTCACCGCAAGATTCAGTGTGCCATGGACGGGAGGAAGGGAATGACAACTAAAAAAGTGCAGACATAATGGGACAAATCTTCTCCAGCTGCGTCCAAATTCCTTGTATGTCATTATTCTTGTGGTTTGTTGTTTTTTTGTTGTGGTTCTTGTGGTTTGTTGTATATTTTTCATAGAATACTTTTGTTATCATAATCTTCTTGTGGTGTTTTTTTACTGCAGTTATTCTCATTGTTCATTTATCGATCTGATTATTTATTTACCAATACCATTTATATCTACCTTGGCTCGGAAACCAGAAAAACATTTTTGGCCAAACTCTGATTCCAAAGCCTTCAGGCATATATTTGAGTCACTGCACCTGAGGTGTATTCTTTAAATAACTACCCTTTAAGAAGGGAGAAAGGAGGGAGGAGAGCAGAAGGGAGGGTGGAGGGGGAATGGGGAAGAGAGGAGAGAGGAGGGCGAGGAATGTTGGGAGAGCAAGGAGGGGAGGAGCAGGGAGGAGAGCGAGAAGGGAAGGAAGGTGGAGTGAGGAAGCGGGAGAGGGGGGAAATTAACAAAGATAATGAAATGCAATGAATGATACTGATAGGTCATGATGACTGGAGATTCTTAACCTGAGATAGATTTTAAAAATTAGGCTGTGGAATTGAGCTCACCAGCAGTTCTGACTGATAAAAAGCATTAATTTGTTCTCTCTTCCAATACCAGTTTTCCAAAAACACTTTGTACAAGGCACTTAAAGTTTGTACAAGGCACTTACAGTTTGAACAGCACAGATGAAGTACACCAAACACAAAAACGGCAACAACAAAGATTTACCTTTAAATAGTCTTCTATAAATGTGAAAATCAAGCAGCAAATCAGCGAAAATGTGGAAACCACTGAGAATACACAAAACGTCGACTTTACACTTGCAAAGATACAGTTCGAGATTGCGACCATTTGATTGTTGTTTTTTAATCAGTAGTGTAGCAGCATAGCAAACCTGTTGTGCATTTTGTGATACAAGCACCAAATTTGGCACAAATGTACATTAATATGTTGCGAACATTTTCAGATATTGGGCCACTTGAAATTCCGTAATTTTTTTTTTCAAATTTTTTCAAATTTCGTAATTTCAAATTTTTCGGGTGACACCGTCACAATTTCGGTCTTCGAGGCCGGCCGATATAGTGGGGCGGCTTAGCCCAAATATTCAAAAGAATTGTGCATTTTGTGATACAAGCACCAAATTTGGCACAAATGTACATTAATATGTTGCGAACATTGTGTGGTCAGCAATGAAGACGAGAGTCTGAATTACATGTATGCAAAAGACCTTGTGAACCAGTGAAGCAAATACATGGGTAAGCATGAATTAAATCTAGGGCATGATATAATTTCCATGATGTTTACCTCTACACTCAATGGTGGAAGGAGGTAATGTTTTGATCCCAGCTTGTCTGTATGTCTGTTTGTCTGTTAGTCCACAAAATTCCAGACAAAGCTTGTAGTAGTGGTAGTTGTAGTGGTAGTGGTGATAACAGAAATTGTTATATAGAACTGAACTTATATTATTATTATATGCAGAAAATAACTTCATTTCTATATGCCCTGCAGTGGACAGGTTAATTGGTTTATGCACTGAAGGGGTCACCCTGGTGTGCACTGCTGTGTTCTGCCTCACTGAGTTGTTCAGGTATGATGTACTCAGCACAAGCTTCCGGTCGGCCCGGAGGTGGGGGTGCGGGGCCTGTCACGGAACGTCAAAACAAACGGCCTGCCGGGGCCGCCCAAAAGTCGGGCGTGAGGGGCGCGTCCACTAATGGAACGCCTCTCGCTTCCCAGATCGAGGGCCACGTGGTCAGGAGAACCTCGTCCCTTCCGGTCACACTTTGCCTATCGGCCGGCCTCGAAGACCGAAATTGTGACGATGTCACCCGAAAAATTTGAAATTACGAAATTTGAAAAAATTTGAAAAAAAAAATTACGGAATTTCAAGTGGCCCAATATCTGAAAATGTTCGCAACATATTAATGTACATTTGTGCCAAATTTGGTGCTTCTATCACAAAATGCACAATTCTTTTGAATATTTGGGCTAAGCCGCCCCACTACAGGATATTTTATAGGAATATTAATATAACTATTTATTAATGCAATGAAAGTATTTCACAAAAAAATGTTATTCAATAACATAATGGGTATGTAAAAACAAAGAGGGAGCTCTGTCTACTATAACGCCATGGCTTGCAAAATTCACCTCGTTAATCATATTCAAAAAGGGTGTTATAACACACTCAAACTTCCCGAGCCTTGTGACTAATTAATTAAGCACACAGGCATTTCTCACTTCATTTGTAGAGCCCTCGCCAAGTGGCTTAAGCACTCAAGCAAGCACTCCAACAAAATGTGTGATAAGGAACGACTGGCTTGGCAAGCGATAGCAAGCTGATTGCTTATGGTTGAAATGGCTGAAAATGTTTGGGACAGCACCTCTTTAATACTTTCAAATATGTGCAATCTGGGTCCATCATCGAGAGGGAATTTTAAAAACAGGTCGCAAGTACAGTGGAGTGACACCCCATCCAATTTAAGTATGAATTAAGTTAAATTTATTAAGTAAAATTAAAAAAAGCTAACACCAGAAGGAGAATGACAGCCTCGCTAAAATAAATGAATATATGCACTTAGATATGAGAATCGCTCGATATGGTAAATTTTGTCAGATTTCACTCCAAATTTGGACATTTATTTAGTCGACAGGATTCAATCCTCATATCCAAATCCAGATTTTGATGATATGCTTCAATGATGTAATGATAGCCGGCGTAGCCGGTGTTGTGAATGAACGCATTGTGGCGGACACGAAAGCACTGACGTGGTGACATCACCCCGCACACCAAGTGGGGGTGGGCCACGCCGGGGAGAGAGGCGTGGCCTCTGGATATAGACGGGGCGTGCAGCCTTGAGCAGCGGAGTGCTGCAGTTTGAGTACTTTGAATAAAGACTCTTGTATGAACGGCGTTGTCCGCTTGCTCCTTGCGTAAGCATTAGCGCGCGCAGCATCGCGCTACATCTGGTGACCTTCGACCGCGAGTTGCTCGGGCTTCACTTGGCGGTCAGGCACTTCCGCCATCTGCTCGAGGGCCGTGTGTTCACGGCCTTCGTCGACCACAAGCCGCTGGTCTTCGCGATGGGCAAGGTCACTGAGCCGTGGTCGGCCCCGGCAGCAGCGTCACCTCTCGGCTGTGTCCGAGTACACGACGGACATCCGGCACGTCGCGGGGAAGGACAACCCCGGTGGCGGATTGCCTTTCCCGGGCCGTCGCCCACGCAGTCCACCTCGGCATTGACTATGCCCGGATGGCAGCGGACCAGGCCGCTGACCCCCGACGTCCAGGCCTTGCGGACCGCCGTCAAGGGCCTCCGCGTCACCGAGGTGCCATTCGACGGTGCGGGCGCGGCCCTCTTGTGTGACGTCTCCCTCGGGCGGCCTCGCCCCATCGTGCCCGCGGGTTGGCAGCGCCAGGTGTTTGACGCCATCCACGGCCTGTCCCACCCGGGCACGAGGGCCTCCCAGAGGTTGATCGCCGACAAATTCGTCTAGCATGGACTCCGGAAGGCCGTCCGCGGCTGGGCCAGGACGTGCCTCGCATGCCAGCACGCCAAGGTGCACCGGAAAAGTGGTTTTTCAACACTAACACAAGTGCGAAAAGTGTTTTTTCCACACTAATACAAGTGCAAAAGTGGTTTCCTGCACCAACACAAGTGCGAAAAGTGGTTTTTCAACACGAACACAAGTGCGAAAAGTGGTTTTTCAACACTAACACAAATGCGAAAAGTGGTTTTTCAACACTAACACAAGTGCGAAAAGTGGTTTTTCCACACTAATACAAGTGCAAAAGTGGTTTCCTGCACCAACACAAGTGCGAAAAGTGGTTTTTCAACACTAACACGAGTGCGAAGAAGTGTTTTTTCCACACTAATACAAGTGCAAAAGTGGTTTCCTGCACCAACACAAGTGCGAAAAGTGGTTTTTCAACACTAACACAAGTGCGAAAAGTGGTTTTTCAACACTATCACAAGTGCAAAAAGTGTTTTTTCCACATTAATACAAGTGCAAAAGTGGTTTCCTGCACCAACACAAGTGCGAAAAGTGGTTTTTCAACACTAACACAAGTGCGAAAAGTGGTTTTTCAACACTATCACAAGTACGAAAAGTGTTTTTTCCACACTAATACAAGTGCAAAAGTGGTTTCCTGCACCAACACAAGTGCGAAAAGTGGTTTTTCAACACTAACACAAGTGCGAAAAGTGGTTTTTCAACACTAACACAAGTGCGAAAAGTGTTTTTTCCACACTAATACAAGTGCAAAAGTGGTTTCCTGCACAAACACAAGTGCGAAAAGTGGTTTTTCAACACTAACACAAGTGCGAAAAGTGGTTTTTCCACACTAATACAAGTGCAAAAGTGGTTTCCTGCACCAACACAAGTGCAAAAAGTGGTTTTTCAACACTAACACAAGTGCGAAAAGTGGTTTTTCAACACTATCACAAGTGCAAAAAGTGTTTTTTCCACACTAATACAAGTGCAAAAGTGGTTTCCTGCACCAACACAAGTGCGAAAATTGGTTTTTCAACACTAACACAAGTGCGAAAAGTGGTTTTTCAACACTAACACATGTGCGAAAAGTGTTTTTCCACAGTAATACAAGTGCAAAAGTGGTTTCCTGCACCAACATAAGTGCGAAAAGTGGTTTTTTAACACTATCACAAGTGCAAAAAGTGTTTTTTCCACACTCATACAAGTGCAAAAGTGGTTTCCTGCACCAACACAAGTGTGAAAAGTGGTTTTTCAACACTAACACGTGTGAAAAGTGGTTTTCAACACTAACACAAGTGCGGAAAGTGTTTTTTCCACACTAATACAAGTGCAAAAGTGGTTTCCTGCACCAACATAAGTGCAAAAAGTGTTTTTTCAACACTAACACAAGTGCGAAAAGTGGTTTTTCAACACTAACACAAGTGCGAAAAGTGGGTTTTCAACACTAACACAAGTGCGAAAAGTGGTTTTTCAACACTAACACATGTGCGAAAAGTGTTTTTTCCACACTAATACAAGTGCAAAAGTGGTTTCCTGCACCAACACAAGTGCGGAAAAGTGATTTTTCAACACTATCACAAGTGCAAAAAGTGTTTTTTCCACACTAATACAAGTGCAAAAGTGGTTTCCTGCACCAACACAAGTGTGAAAAGTGGTTTTTCAACACTAACACAAGTGCTAAAAGTGGTTTTTCAACACTAACACAAGTGCGGAAAGTGTTTTTTTCCACACTAATACAAGTGCAAAAGTGGTTTCCTGCACCAACACAAGTGTGAAAAGTGGTTTTTCAACACTAACACAAGTGCTAAAAGTGGTTTTTCAACACTAACACAAGTGCGGAAAGTGTTTTTTCCACACTAATACAAGTGCAAAAGTGGTTTCCTGCACCAACACAAGTGCAAAAAGTGGTTTTTCAACACTAACACAAGTGCGAAAAGTGGTTTTTCAACACTAACACAAGTGCAAAAAGTGGTTTTTCAACACTAACACAAGTGCGAAAAGTGGTTTTTCAACACTAACACAAGTGCGAAAAGTGTTTTATCCACACTAATACAAGTGCAAAAGTGGTTTCCTGCACCAACACAAGTGCGAAAAGTGGTTTTTCAACACTAACACAAGTGCGAAAAGTGGTTTTCAACACTAACACAAGTGCGAAAAGTGGTTTTTCAACACTAACACAAGTGCGAAAAGTGGTTTTTCCACACTAATACAAGTGCAAAAGTGGTTTCCTGCACCAACACAAGTGCGAAAAGTGGTTTTTCAACACTATCACAAGTGCAAAAAGTGTATTTTCCACACTAATACAAGTGCGAAAAGTGGTTTTTCCACACTAATACAAGTGCAAAAGTGGTTTCCTGCACCAACACAAGTGCGAAAAGTGGTTTTTCAACACTATCACAAGTGCAAAAAGTGGTTTTTCAACACTAACACAAATGCGAAAAGTGGTTTTTCAACACTAACACAAGTGCGAAAAGTGGTTTTTCCACACTAATACAAGTGCAAAAGTGGTTTCCTGCACCAACACAAGTGCGAAAAGTGGTTTTTCAACACTAACACGAGTGCGAAAAGTGTTTTTTCCACACTAATACAAGTGCAAAAGTGGTTTCCTGCACCAACACAAGTGCGAAAAGTGGTTTTTCAACACTAACACAAGTGCGAAAAGTGGTTTTTCAACACTATCACAAGTGCAAAAAGTGTTTTTTCCACATTAATACAAGTGCAAAAGTGGTTTCCTGCACCAACACAAGTGCGAAAAGTGGTTTTTCAACACTAACACAAGTGCGCAAAGTGGTTTTTCAACACTATCACAAGTACGAAAAGTGTTTTTTCCACACTAATACAAGTGCAAAAGTGGTTTCCTGCACCAACACAAGTGCGAAAAGTGGTTTTTCAACACTAACACAAGTGCGAAAAGTGGTTTTTCAACACTAACACAAGTGCGAAAAGTGTTTTTTCCACACTAATACAAGTGCAAAAGTGGTTTCCTGCACAAACACAAGTGCGAAAAGTGGTTTTTCAACACTAACACAAGTGCGAAAAGTGGTTTTTCCACACTAATACAAGTGCAAAAGTGGTTTCCTGCACCAACACAAGTGCAAAAAGTGGTTTTTCAACACTAACACAAGTGCGAAAAGTGGTTTTTCAACACTATCACAAGTGCAAAAAGTGTTTTTTCCACACTAATACAAGTGCAAAAGTGGTTTCCTGCACCAACACAAGTGCGAAAATTGGTTTTTCAACACTAACACAAGTGCGAAAAGTGGTTTTTCAACACTAACACATGTGCGAAAAGTGTTTTTCCACAGTAATACAAGTGCAAAAGTGGTTTCCTGCACCAACATAAGTGCGAAAAGTGGTTTTTTAACACTATCACAAGTGCAAAAAGTGTTTTTTCCACACTCATACAAGTGCAAAAGTGGTTTCCTGCACCAACACAAGTGTGAAAAGTGGTTTTTCAACACTAACACAAGTGTGAAAAGTGGTTTTCAACACTAACACAAGTGCGGAAAGTGTTTTTTCCACACTAATACAAGTGCAAAAGTGGTTTCCTGCACCAACATAAGTGCAAAAAGTGTTTTTTCAACACTAACACAAGTGCGAAAAGTGGTTTTTCAACACTAACACAAGTGCGAAAAGTGGGTTTTCAACACTAACACAAGTGCGAAAAGTGGTTTTTCAACTAACACATGTGCGAAAAGTGTTTTTTTCCACACTAATACAAGTGCAAAAGTGGTTTCCTGCACCAACACAAGTGCGAAAAGTGATTTTTCAACACTATCACAAGTGCAAAAAGTGTTTTTTCCACACTAATACAAGTGCAAAAGTGGTTTCCTGCACCAACACAAGTGTGAAAAGTGGTTTTTCAACACTAACACAAGTGCTAAAAGTGGTTTTTCAACACTAACACAAGTGCGGAAAGTGTTTTTTCCACACTAATACAAGTGCAAAAGTGGTTTCCTGCACCAACACAAGTGTGAAAAGTGGTTTTTCAACACTAACACAAGTGCTAAAAGTGGTTTTTCAACACTAACACAAGTGCGGAAAGTGTTTTTTTCCACACTAATACAAGTGCAAAAGTGGTTTCCTGCACCAACACAAGTGCAAAAAGTGGTTTTTCAACACTAACACAAGTGCGAAAAGTGGTTTTTCAACACTAACACAAGTGCAAAAAGTGGTTTTTCAACACTAACACAAGTGCGAAAAGTGGTTTTTCAACACTAACACAAGTGCGAAAAGTGTTTTATCCACACTAATACAAGTGCAAAAGTGGTTTCCTGCACCAACACAAGTGCGAAAAGTGGTTTTTCAACACTAACACAAGTGCGAAAAGTGGTTTTTCAACACTAACAAAAGTGCGAAAAGTGGTTTTTCAACACTAACACAAGTGCGAAAAGTGGTTTTTCCACACTAATACAAGTGCAAAAGTGGTTTCCTGCACCAACACAAGTGCGAAAAGTGGTTTTTCAACACTATCACAAGTGCAAAAAGTGTATTTTCCACACTAATACAAGTGCGAAAAGTGGTTTTTCCACACTAATACAAGTGCAAAAGTGGTTTCCTGCACCAACACAAGTGCGAAAAGTGGTTTTTCAACACTATCACAAGTGCAAAAAGTGGTTTTTCAACACTAACACAAATGCGAAAAGTGGTTTTTCAACACTAACACAAGTGCGAAAAGTGGTTTTTCCACACTAATACAAGTGCAAAAGTGGTTTCCTGCACCAACACAAGTGCGAAAAGTGGTTTTTCAACACTAACACGAGTGCGAAAAGTGTTTTTTCCACACTAATACAAGTGCAAAAGTGGTTTCCTGCACCAACACAAGTGCGAAAAGTGGTTTTTCAACACTAACACAAGTGCGAAAAGTGGTTTTTCAACACTATCACAAGTGCAAAAAGTGTTTTTTCCACATTAATACAAGTGCAAAAGTGGTTTCCTGCACCAACACAAGTGCGAAAAGTGGTTTTTCAACACTAACACAAGTGCGAAAAGTGGTTTTTCAACACTATCACAAGTACGAAAAGTGTTTTTTCCACACTAATACAAGTGCAAAAGTGGTTTCCTGCAGCAACACAAGTGCGAAAAGTGGTTTTTCAACACTAACACAAGTGCGAAAAGTGGTTTTTCAACACTAACACAAGTGCGAAAAGTGTTTTTTCCACACTAATACAAGTGCAAAAGTGGTTTCCTGCACAAACACAAGTGCGAAAAGTGGTTTTTCAACACTAACACAAGTGCGAAAAGTGGTTTTTCCACACTAATACAAGTGCAAAAGTGGTTTCCTGCACCAACACAAGTGCAAAAAGTGGTTTTTCAACACTAACACAAGTGCGAAAAGTGGTTTTTCAACACTATCACAAGTGCAAAAAGTGTTTTTTCCACACTAATACAAGTGCAAAAGTGGTTTCCTGCACCAACACAAGTGCGAAAATTGGTTTTTCAACACTAACACAAGTGCGAAAAGTGGTTTTTCAACACTAACACATGTGCGAAAAGTGTTTTTCCACAGTAATACAAGTGCAAAAGTGGTTTCCTGCACCAACATAAGTGCGAAAAGTGGTTTTTTAACACTATCACAAGTGCAAAAAGTGTTTTTTCCACACTCATACAAGTGCAAAAGTGGTTTCCTGCACCAACACAAGTGTGAAAAGTGGTTTTTCAACACTAACACAAGTGTGAAAAGTGGTTTTCAACACTAACACAAGTGCGGAAAGTGTTTTTTCCACACTAATACAAGTGCAAAAGTGGTTTCCTGCACCAACATAAGTGCAAAAAGTGTTTTTTCAACACTAACACAAGTGCGAAAAGTGGTTTTTCAACACTAACACAAGTGCGAAAAGTGGGTTTTCAACACTAACACAAGTGCGAAAAGTGGTTTTTCAACACTAACACATGTGCGAAAAGTGTTTTTTCCACACTAATACAAGTGCAAAAGTGGTTTCCTGCACCAACACAAGTGCGAAAAGTGATTTTTCAACACTATCACAAGTGCAAAAAGTGTTTTTTCCACACTAATACAAGTGCAAAAGTGGTTTCCTGCACCAACACAAGTGTGAAAAGTGGTTTTTCAACACTAACACAAGTGCTAAAAGTGGTTTTTCAACACTAACACAAGTGCGGAAAGTGTTTTTTCCACACTAATACAAGTGCAAAAGTGGTTTCCTGCACCAACACAAGTGCGAAAAGTGGTTTTTCAACACTAACACGAGTGCGAAAAGTGTTTTTTCCACACTAATACAAGTGCAAAAGTGGTTTCCTGCACCAACACAAGTGCGAAAAGTGGTTTTTCAACACTAACACAAGTGCGAAAAGTGGTTTTTCAACACTATCACAAGTGCAAAAAGTGTTTTTTCCACATTAATACAAGTGCAAAAGTGGTTTCCTGCACCAACACAAGTGCGAAAAGTGGTTTTTCAACACTAACACAAGTGCGAAAAGTGGTTTTTCAACACTATCACAAGTACGAAAAGTGTTTTTTCCACACTAATACAAGTGCAAAAGTGGTTTCCTGCACCAACACAAGTGCGAAAAGTGGTTTTTCAACACTAACACAAGTGCGAAAAGTGGTTTTTCAACACTAACACAAGTGCGAAAAGTGTTTTTTCCACACTAATACAAGTGCAAAAGTGGTTTCCTGCACAAACACAAGTGCGAAAAGTGGTTTTTCAACACTAACACAAGTGCGAAAAGTGGTTTTTCCACACTAATACAAGTGCAAAAGTGGTTTCCTGCACCAACACAAGTGCAAAAAGTGGTTTTTCAACACTAACACAAGTGCGAAAAGTGGTTTTTCAACACTATCACAAGTGCAAAAAGTGTTTTTTCCACACTAATACAAGTGCAAAAGTGGTTTCCTGCACCAACACAAGTGCGAAAATTGGTTTTTCAACACTAACACAAGTGCGAAAAGTGGTTTTTCAACACTAACACATGTGCGAAAAGTGTTTTTCCACAGTAATACAAGTGCAAAAGTGGTTTCCTGCACCAACATAAGTGCGAAAAGTGGTTTTTTAACACTATCACAAGTGCAAAAAGTGTTTTTTCCACACTCATACAAGTGCAAAAGTGGTTTCCTGCACCAACACAAGTGTGAAAAGTGGTTTTTCAACACTAACACAAGTGTGAAAAGTGGTTTTCAACACTAACACAAGTGCGGAAAGTGTTTTTTCCACACTAATACAAGTGCAAAAGTGGTTTCCTGCACCAACATAAGTGCAAAAAGTGTTTTTTCAACACTAACACAAGTGCGAAAAGTGGTTTTTCAACACTAACACAAGTGCGAAAAGTGGGTTTTCAACACTAACACAAGTGCGAAAAGTGGTTTTTCAACACTAACACATGTGCGAAAAGTGTTTTTTTCCACACTAATACAAGTGCAAAAGTGGTTTCCTGCACCAACACAAGTGCGAAAAGTGATTTTTCAACACTATCACAAGTGCAAAAAGTGTTTTTTCCACACTAATACAAGTGCAAAAGTGGTTTCCTGCACCAACACAAGTGTGAAAAGTGGTTTTTCAACACTAACACAAGTGCTAAAAGTGGTTTTTCAACACTAACACAAGTGCGGAAAGTGTTTTTTCCACACTAATACAAGTGCAAAAGTGGTTTCCTGCACCAACACAAGTGTGAAAAGTGGTTTTTCAACACTAACACAAGTGCTAAAAGTGGTTTTTCAACACTAACACAAGTGCGGAAAGTGTTTTTTCCACACTAATACAAGTGCAAAAGTGGTTTCCTGCACCAACACAAGTGCAAAAAGTGGTTTTTCAACACTAACACAAGTGCGAAAAGTGGTTTTTCAACACTAACACAAGTGCAAAAAGTGGTTTTTCAACACTAACACAAGTGCGAAAAGTGGTTTTTCAACACTAACACAAGTGCGAAAAGTGTTTTATCCACACTAATACAAGTGCAAAAGTGGTTTCCTGCACCAACACAAGTGCGAAAAGTGGTTTTTCAACACTAACACAAGTGCGAAAAGTGGTTTTCAACACTAACAAAAGTGCGAAAAGTGGTTTTTCAACACTAACACAAGTGCGAAAAGTGGTTTTTCCACACTAATACAAGTGCAAAAGTGGTTTCCTGCACCAACACAAGTGCGAAAAGTGGTTTTTCAACACTATCACAAGTGCAAAAAGTGTATTTTCCACACTAATACAAGTGCGAAAAGTGGTTTTTCCACACTAATACAAGTGCAAAAGTGGTTTCCTGCACCAACACAAGTGCGAAAAGTGGTTTTTCAACACTATCACAAGTGCAAAAAGTGGTTTTTCAACACTAACACAAATGCGAAAAGTGGTTTTTCAACACTAACACAAGTGCGAAAAGTGGTTTTTCCACACTAATACAAGTGCAAAAGTGGTTTCCTGCACCAACACAAGTGCGAAAAGTGGTTTTTCAACACTAACACGAGTGCGAAAAGTGTTTTTTCCACACTAATACAAGTGCAAAAGTGGTTTCCTGCACCAACACAAGTGCGAAATGTGGTTTTTCAACACTAACACAAGTGCGAAAAGTGGTTTTTCAACACTATCACAAGTGCAAAAAGTGTTTTTTCCACATTAATACAAGTGCAAAAGTGGTTTCCTGCACCAACACAAGTGCGAAAAGTGGTTTTTCAACACTAACACAAGTGCGAAAAGTGGTTTTTCAACACTATCACAAGTACGAAAAGTGTTTTTTCCACACTAATACAAGTGCAAAAGTGGTTTCCTGCAGCAACACAAGTGCGAAAAGTGGTTTTTCAACACTAACACAAGTGCGAAAAGTGGTTTTTCAACACTAACACAAGTGCGAAAAGTGTTTTTTCCACACTAATACAAGTGCAAAAGTGGTTTCCTGCACAAACACAAGTGCGAAAAGTGGTTTTTCAACACTAACACAAGTGCGAAAAGTGGTTTTTCCACACTAATACAAGTGCAAAAGTGGTTTCCTGCACCAACACAAGTGCAAAAAGTGGTTTTTCAACACTAACACAAGTGCGAAAAGTGGTTTTTCAACACTATCACAAGTGCAAAAAGTGTTTTTTCCACACTAATACAAGTGCAAAAGTGGTTTCCTGCACCAACACAAGTGCGAAAATTGGTTTTTCAACACTAACACAAGTGCGAAAAGTGGTTTTTCAACACTAACACATGTGCGAAAAGTGTTTTTCCACAGTAATACAAGTGCAAAAGTGGTTTCCTGCACCAACATAAGTGCGAAAAGTGGTTTTTTAACACTATCACAAGTGCAAAAAGTGTTTTTTCCACACTCATACAAGTGCAAAAGTGGTTTCCTGCACCAACACAAGTGTGAAAAGTGGTTTTTCAACACTAACACAAGTGTGAAAAGTGGTTTTCAACACTAACACAAGTGCGGAAAGTGTTTTTTCCACACTAATACAAGTGCAAAAGTGGTTTCCTGCACCAACATAAGTGCAAAAAGTGTTTTTTCAACACTAACACAAGTGCGAAAAGTGGTTTTTCAACACTAACACAAGTGCGAAAAGTGGGTTTTCAACACTAACACAAGTGCGAAAAGTGGTTTTTCAACACTAACACATGTGCGAAAAGTGTTTTTTCCACACTAATACAAGTGCAAAAGTGGTTTCCTGCACCAACACAAGTGCGAAAAGTGATTTTTCAACACTATCACAAGTGCAAAAAGTGTTTTTTCCACACTAATACAAGTGCAAAAGTGGTTTCCTGCACCAACACAAGTGTGAAAAGTGGTTTTTCAACACTAACACAAGTGCTAAAAGTGGTTTTTCAACACTAACACAAGTGCGGAAAGTGTTTTTTCCACACTAATACAAGTGTAAAAGTGGTTTCCTGCACCAACACAAGTGTGAAAAGTGGTTTTTCAACACTAACACAAGTGCTAAAAGTGGTTTTTCAACACTAACACAAGTGCGGAAAGTGTTTTTTCCACACTAATACAAGTGCAAAAGTGGTTTCCTGCACCAACACAAGTGCAAAAAGTGGTTTTTCAACACTAACACAAGTGCGAAAAGTGGTTTTTCAACACTAACACAAGTGCAAAAAGTGGTTTTTCAACACTAACACAAGTGCGAAAAGTGGTTTTTCAACACTAACACAAGTGCGAAAAGTGTTTTATCCACACTAATACAAGTGCAAAAGTGGTTTCCTGCACCAACACAAGTGCGAAAAGTGGTTTTTCAACACTAACACAAGTGCGAAAAGTGGTTTTCAACACTAACACAAGTGCGAAAAGTGGTTTTTCAACACTAACACAAGTGCGAAAAGTGGTTTTTCCACACTAATACAAGTGCAAAAGTGGTTTCCTGCACCAACACAAGTGCGAAAAGTGGTTTTTCAACACTATCACAAGTGCAAAAAGTGTATTTTCCACACTAATACAAGTGCGAAAAGTGGTTTTTCCACACTAATACAAGTGCAAAAGTGGTTTCCTGCACCAACACAAGTGCGAAAAGTGGTTTTTCAACACTATCACAAGTGCAAAAAGTGTATTTTCCACACTAATACAAGTGCAAAAGTGGTTTCCTGCACCAACATAAGTGCGAAAAGTGGTTTTTTAACACTAACACAAGTGCGAAAAGTGGTTTTTCAACACTAACACAAGTGCGAAAAGTGGTTTTTCAACACTAATACAAGTGCAAAAATGGTTTCCTGCACCAACACAAGTGCAAAAACTGTTTTTTCAACACTATCTCAAGTGCAAAAAGTGCTTTTTCCACACTAATACAAGTGCAAAAGTGGTTTCCTGCACCAACACAAGTGCAAAAAGTGGTTTTTCAACACTAACACAAGTGCGAAAAGTGGTTTTTCAACACTAACACAAGTGTGAAAAGTGGTTTTTCCACACTAATACAAGTGCAAAAGTGGTTTCCTGCACCAACACAAGTGCGAAAAGTGGTTTTTAAACACTAACACAAGTGCGAAAAGTGGTTTTTCAACACTATCACAAGTGCAAAAGTGGTTTCCTGCACCAACACAAGTGCGAAAAGTGGTTTTTCAACACTAACACAAGTGCGAAAAGTGGTTTTTCAACACTATCACAAGTGCAAAAAGTGTTTTTTCCACACTAATACAAGTGCAAAAGTGGTTTCCTGCACCAACACAAGTGCGAAAAGTGGTTTTTCAACACTAACACAAGTGTGAAAAGTGGTTTTTCAACACTAACACAAGTGCGAAAAGTGGTTTTTCAATACTAACACAAGTGCGAAAAGTGGTTTTTCAACACTAACACAAGTGCGAAAAGTGGTTTTTCAACACTAACACAAGTGCGAAAAGTGGTTTTTCAAAACTAACACAAGTGCAAAAAGTGGTTTTTCAACACTATCACAAGTGCAAAAAGTGTTTTTTCCACACTAATACAAGTGCAAAAGTGGTTTCCTGCACCAACACAAGTGCGAAAAGTGGTTTTTCAACACTAACACAAGTGCGAAAAGTGGTTTTGCAACACTAACACAAGTGCGAAAAGTGGTTTTTCCACAATAATACAAGTGCAAAAGTGGTTTCCTGCACCAACACAAGTGCGAAAAGTGGTTTTTCAACACTATCACAAGTGCAAAAAGTGTTTTTTCCACACTCATACAAGTGCAAAAGTGGTTTCCTGCACCAACACAAGTGTGAAAAGTGGTTTTTCAACACTAACACAAGTGTGAAAAGTGGTTTTCAACACTAACACAAGTGCGGAAAGTGTTTTTTCCACACTAATACAAGTGCAAAAGTGGTTTCCTGCACCAACATAAGTGCAAAAAGTGTTTTTTCAACACTAACACAAGTGCGAAAAGTGGTTTTTCAACACTAACACAAGTGCGAAAAGTGGTTTTTCAACACTAACACAAGTGCGGAAAGTGTTTTTTCCACACTAATACAAGTGCAAAAGTGGTTTCCTGCACCAACACAAGTGCAAAAAGTGGTTTTTCAACACTAACACAAGTGCGAAAAGTGGTTTTTCAACACTAACACAAGTGCAAAAAGTGGTTTTTCAACACTAACACAAGTGCGAAAAGTGGTTTTTCAACACTAACACAAGTGCGAAAAGTGTTTTATCCACACTAATACAAGTGCAAAAGTGGTTTCCTGCACCAACACAAGTGCGAAAAGTGGTTTTTCAACACTAACACAAGTGCGAAAAGTGGTTTTCAACACTAACACAAGTGCGAAAAGTGGTTTTTCAACACTAACACAAGTGCGAAAAGTGGTTTTTCCACACTAATACAAGTGCAAAAGTGGTTTCCTGCACCAACACAAGTGCGAAAAGTGGTTTTTCAACACTATCACAAGTGCAAAAAGTGTATTTTCCACACTAATACAAGTGCGAAAAGTGGTTTTTCCACACTAATACAAGTGCAAAAGTGGTTTCCTGCACCAACACAAGTGCGAAAAGTGGTTTTTCAACACTATCACAAGTGCAAAAAGTGTATTTTCCACCACACTAATACAAGTGCAAAAGTGGTTTCCTGCACCAACATAAGTGCGAAAAGTGGTTTTTTAACACTAACACAAGTGCGAAAAGTGGTTTTTCAACACTAACACAAGTGCGAAAAGTGGTTTTTCAACACTAATACAAGTGCAAAAGTGGTTTCCTGCACCAACACAAGTGCGAAAAGTGGTTTTTAAACACTAACACAAGTGCGAAAAGTGGTTTTTCAACACTATCACAAGTGCAAAAGTGGTTTCCTGCACCAACACAAGTGCGAAAAGTGGTTTTTCAACACTAACACAAGTGCGAAAAGTGGTTTTTCAACACTATCACAAGTGCAAAAAGTGTTTTTTCCACACTAATACAAGTGCAAAAGTGGTTTCCTGCACCAACACAAGTGCGAAAAGTGTTTTTTCAACACTAACACAAGTGTGAAAAGTGGTTTTTCAACACTAACACAAGTGCGAAAAGTGGTTTTTCAATACTAACACAAGTGCGAAAAGTGGTTTTTCAACACTAACACAAGTGCGAAAAGTGGTTTTTCAACACTAACACAAGTGCGAAAAGTGGTTTTTCAAAACTAACACAAGTGCAAAAAGTGGTTTTTCAACACTATCACAAGTGCAAAAAGTGTTTTTTCCACACTAATACAAGTGCAAAAGTGGTTTCCTGCACCAACACAAGTGCGAAAAGTGGTTTTTCAACACTAACACAAGTGCGAAAAGTGGTTTTGCAACACTAACACAAGTGCGAAAAGTGGTTTTTCCACACTAATACAAGTGCAAAAGTGGTTTCCTGCACCAACACAAGTGCGAAAAGTGGTTTTTCAACACTATCACAAGTGCAAAAAGTGTTTTTTCCACACTCATACAAGTGCAAAAGTGGTTTCCTGCACCAACACAAGTGTGAAAAGTGGTTTTTCAACACTAACACAAGTGTGAAAAGTGGTTTTCAACACTAACACAAGTGCGGAAAGTGTTTTTTTCCACACTAATACAAGTGCAAAAGTGGTTTCCTGCACCAACATAAGTGCAAAAAGTGTTTTTTCAACACTAACACAAGTGCGAAAAGTGGTTTTTCAACACTAACACAAGTGCGAAAAGTGGTTTTTCAACACTAACACAAGTGCGAAAAGTGGTTTTTCAACACTAACACATGTGCGAAAAGTGTTTTTTCCACACTAATACAAGTGCAAAAGTGGTTTCCTGCACCAACACAAGTGCGAAAAGTGGTTTTTCAACACTATCACAAGTGCAAAAAGTGTTTTTTCCACACTAATACAAGTGCAAAAGTGGTTTCCTGCACCAACACAAGTGTGAAAAGTGGTTTTTCAACACTTACACAAGTGCTAAAAGTGGTTTTTCAACACTAACACAAGTGCGGAAAGTGTTTTTTCCACACTAATACAAGTGCAAAAGTGGTTTCCTGCACCAACACAAGTGCAAAAAGTGGTTTTTCAACACTAACACAAGTGCGAAAAGTGGTTTTTCAACACTAACACAAGTGCGAAAAGTGGTTTTTCAACACTAACACAAGTGCGAAAAGTGGTTTTTCAACACTAACACAAGTGCGAAAAGTGTTTTATCCACACTAATACAAGTGCAAAAGTGGTTTCCTGCACCAACACAAGTGCGAAAAGTGGTTTTTCAACACTAACACAAGTGCAAAAAGTGGTTTTCAACACTAACACAAGTGCGAAAAGTGGTTTTTCAACACTAACACAAGTGCGAAAAGTGGTTTTTCCACACTAATACAAGTGCAAAAGTGGTTTCCTGCACCAACACAAGTGCGAAAAGTGGTTTTTCAACACTATCACAAGTGCAAAAAGTGTATTTTCCACACTAATACAAGTGCGAAAAGTGGTTTTTCCACACTAATACAAGTGCAAAAGTGGTTTCCTGCACCAACACAAGTGCGAAAAGTGGTTTTTCAACACTATCACAAGTGCAAAAAGTGTATTTTCCACACTAATACAAGTGCAAAAGTGGTTTCCTGCACCAACATAAGTGCGAAAAGTGGTTTTTTAACACTAACACAAGTGCGAAAAGTGGTTTTTCAACACTAACACAAGTGCGAAAAGTGGTTTTTCAACACTAATACAAGTGCAAAAATGGTTTCCTGCACCAACACAAGTGCAAAAACGGGTTTTTCAACACTATCTCAAGTGCAAAAAGTGCTTTTTCCACACTAATACAAGTGCTAAAGTGGTTTCCTGCACCAACACAAGTGCAAAAAGTGGTTTTTCAACACTAACACAAGTGCGAAAAGTGGTTTTTCAACACTAACACAAGTGTGAAAAGTGGTTTTTCCACACTAATACAAGTGCAAAAGTGGTTTCCTGCACCAACACAAGTGCGAAAAGTGGTTTTTAAACACTAACACAAGTGCGAAAAGTGGTTTTTCAACACTATCACAAGTGCAAAAAGTGTTTTTTCCACATTAATACAAGTGCAAAAGTGGTTTCCTGCACCAACACAAGTGCGAAAAGTGGTTTTTCAACACTAACACAAGTGCGAAAAGTGGTTTTTCAACACTATCACAAGTACGAAAAGTGTTTTTTCCACACGAATACAAGTGCAAAAGTGGTTTCCTGCACCAACACAAGTGCGAAAAGTGGTTTTTCAACACTAACACAAGTGCGAAAAGTGGTTTTTCAACACTAACACAAGTGCGAAAAGTGTTTTTTCCACACTAATACAAGTGCAAAAGTGGTTTCCTGCACCAACACAAGTGCGAAAAGTGGTTTTTCAACACTAACACAAGTGCGAAAAGTGGTTTTTCAACACTAACACAAGTGCGAAAAGTGGTTTTTCAACACTAACACAAGTGTGAAAAGTGGTTTTCCACACTAATACAAGTGCAAAAGTGGTTTCCTGCACCAACACAAGTGCGAAAAGTGGTTTTTCAACACTAAACACAAGTTCGAAAGTGGTTTTTCAACACTATCACAAGTGCAAAAAGTGTTTTTTCCACACTAATACAAGTGCAAAAGTGGTTTCCTGCACCAACACAAGTGCAAAAAGTGGTTTTTCAACACTAACACAAGTGCGAAAAGTGGTTTTTCAACACTAACACAAGTGCGAAAAGTGGTTTTTCCACACTAATACAAGTGCAAAAGTGGTTTCCTGCACCAACACAAGTGCGAAAAGTGGTTTTTCAACACTAACACAAGTGCGAAAAGTGGTTTTTCAACACTATCACAAGTGCAAAAAGTGTTTTTTCCACACTAATACAAGTGCAAAAGTGGTTTCCTGCACCAACACAAGTGCGAAAAGTGGTTTTTCAACACTAACACAAGTGCGAAAAGTGGTTTTTCAACACTAACACAAGTGCGAAAAGTGTTTTTTCCACACTAATACAAGTGCAAAAGTGGTTTCCTGCACAACACAAGTGCGAAAAGTGGTTTTTCAACACTAACACAAGTGCGAAAAGTGGTTTTTTCAACACTAACACAAGTGCGAAAAGTGTTTTATCCACACTAATACAAGTGCAAAAGTGGTTTCCTGCACCAACACAAGTGCGAAAAGTTGTTTTTCAACACTAACACAAGTGCGAAAAGTGGTTTTCAACACTAACACAAGTGCGAAAAAGTGGTTTTTCAACACTAACACAAGTGCGAAAAGTGGTTTTTCCACACTAATACAAGTGCAAAAGTGGTTTCCTGCACCAACACAAGTGCGAAAAGTGGTTTTTCAACACTATCACAAGTGCAAAAAGTGTTTTTTCCACACTCATACAAGTGCAAAAGTGGTTTCCTGCACCAACACAAGTGTGAAAAGTGGTTTTTCAACACTAACACAAGTGTGAAAAGTGGTTTTCAACACTAACACAAGTGCGGAAAGTGTTTTTTCCACACTAATACAAGTGCAAAAGTGGTTTCCTGCACCAACATAAGTGCAAAAAGTGTTTTTTTCAACACTAAGTGCGAAAAGTGGTTTTTCAACACTAACACAAGTGCGAAAAGTGGTTTTTCAACACTAACACAAGTGCGAAAAGTGGTTTTTCAACACTAACACATGTGCGAAAAGTGTTTTTTCCACACTAATACAAGTGCAAAAGTGGTTTCCTGCACCAACACAAGTGCGAAAAGTGGTTTTTCAACACTATCACAAGTGCAAAAAGTGTTTTTTCCACACTAATACAAGTGCAAAAGTGGTTTCCTGCACCAACACAAGTGTGAAAAGTGGTTTTTCAACACTAACACAAGTGCTAAAAGTGGTTTTTCAACACTAACACAAGTGCGGAAAGTGTTTTTTCCACACTAATACAAGTGCAAAAGTGGTTTCCTGCACCAACACAAGTGCAAAAAGTGGTTTTTCAACACTAACACAAGTGCGAAAAGTGGTTTTTCAACACTAACACAAGTGCGAAAAGTGGTTTTTCAACACTAACACAAGTGCGAAAAGTGGTTTCTTTCAACACTAACACAAGTGCGAAAAGTGTTTTATCCACACTAATACAAGTGCAAAAGTGGTTTCCTGCACCAACACAAGTGCGAAAAGTGGTTTTTCAACACTAACACAAGTGCGAAAAGTGGTTTTCAACACTAACACAAGTGCGAAAAGTGGTTTTTCAACACTAACACAAGTGCGAAAAGTGGTTTTTCCACACTAATACAAGTGCAAAAGTGGTTTCCTGCACCAACACAAGTGGCGAAAAGTGGTTTTTCAACACTATCACAAGTGCAAAAAGTGTATTTTCCACACTAATACAAGTGCGAAAAGTGGTTTTTCCACACTAATACAAGTGCAAAAGTGGTTTCCTGCATCAACACAAGTGCGAAAAGTGGTTTTTCAACACTATCACAAGTGCAAAAAGTGTATTTTCCACACTAATACAAGTGCAAAAGTGGTTTCCTGCACCAACATAAGTGCGAAAAGTGGTTTTTTAACACTAACACAAGTGCGAAAAGTGGTTTTTCAACACTAACACAAGTGCGAAAAGTGGTTTTTTCAACACTAATACAAGTGCAAAAATGGTTTCCTGCACCAACACAAGTGCAAAAACGGGTTTTTCAACACTATCTCAAGTGCAAAAAGTGCTTTTTCCACACTAATACAAGTGCTAAAGTGGTTTCCTGCACCAACACAAGTGCAAAAAGTGGTTTTTCAACACTAACACAAGTGCGAAAAGTGGTTTTTCAACACTAACACAAGTGTGAAAAGTGGTTTTTCCACACTAATACAAGTGCAAAAGTGGTTTCCTGCACCAACACAAGTGCGAAAAGTGGTTTTTAAACACTAATCACAAGTGCGAAAAGTGGTTTTTCAACACTATCACAAGTGCAAAAAGTGTTTTTTTCCACATTAATACAAGTGCAAAAGTGGTTTCCTGCACCAACACAAGTGCGAAAAGTGGTTTTTCAACACTAACACAAGTGCGAAAAGTGGTTTTTCAACACTATCACAAGTACGAAAAGTGTTTTTTCCACACGAATACAAGTGCAAAAGTGGTTTCCTGCACCAACACAAGTGCGAAAAGTGGTTTTTCAACACTAACACAAGTGCGAAAAGTGGTTTTTCAACACTAACACAAGTGCGAAAAGTGTTTTTTCCACACTAATACAAGTGCAAAAGTGGTTTCCTGCACCAACACAAGTGCGAAAAGTGGTTTTTCAACACTAACACAAGTGCGAAAAGTGGTTTTTCAACACTAACACAAGTGCGAAAAGTGGTTTTTCAACACTAACACAAGTGTGAAAAGTGGTTTTCCACACTAATACAAGTGCAAAAGTGGTTTCCTGCACCAACACAAGTGCGAAAAGTGGTTTTTCAACACTAACACAAGTTCGAAAAGTGGTTTTTCAACACTATCACAAGTGCAAAAAGTGTTTTTTCCACACTAATACAAGTGCAAAGTGGTTTCCTGCACCAACACAAGTGCAAAAAGTGGTTTTTCAACACTAACACAAGTGCGAAAAGTGGTTTTTCAACACTAACACAAGTGCGAAAAGTGGTTTTTCCACACTAATACAAGTGCAAAAGTGGTTTCCTGCACAACACAAGTGCGAAAAAGTGGTTTTTCAACACTAACACAAGTGCGAAAAGTGGTTTTTCAACACTATCACAAGTGCAAAAAGTGTTTTTTCCACACTAATACAAGTGCAAAAGTGGTTTCCTGCACCAACACAAGTGCGAAAAGTGGTTTTTCAACACTAACACAAGTGCGAAAAGTGGTTTTTCAACACTAACACAAGTGCGAAAAGTGTTTTTTCCACACTAATACAAGTGCAAAAGTGGTTTCCTGCACCAACACAAGTGCGAAAAGTGGTTTTCAACACTAACACAAGTGCGAAAAGTGGTTTTCAACACTAACACAAGTGCGAAAAGTGGTTTTTCAACACTAACACAAGTGCGAAAAGTGGTTTTTCCACACTAATACAAGTGCAAAAGTGGTTTCCTGCACCAACACAAGTGCGAAAAGTGGTTTTTCAACACTATCACAAGTGCAAAAAGTGTATTTTCCACACTAATACAAGTGCGAAAAGTGGTTTTTCCACACTAATACAAGTGCAAAAGTGGTTTCCTGCACCAACACAAGTGCGAAAAGTGGTTTTTCAACACTATCACAAGTGCAAAAAGTGTATTTTCCACACTAATACAAGTGCAAAAGTGGTTTCCTGCTACCAACATAAGTGCGAAAAGTGGTTTTTTAACACTAACACAGTGCGAAAAGTGGTTTTTCAACACTAACACAAGTGCGAAAAGTGGTTTTTCAACACTAATACAAGTGCAAAAAATGGTTTCCTGCACCAACACAAGTGCAAAAACGGGTTTTTTCAACACTATCTCAAGTGCAAAAAGTGCTTTTTCCACACTAATACAAGTGCTAAAGTGGTTTCCTGCACCAACACAAGTGCAAAAAGTGGTTTTTCAACACTAACACAAGTGCGAAAAGTGGTTTTTCAACACCTAACACAAGTGCGAAAAGTGTTTTTTCCACACTAATACAAGTGCAAAAGTGGTTTCCTGCACCAACACAAGTGCGAAAAGTGGTTTTTCAACACTAACACAAGTGCGAAAAGTGGTTTTTCAACACTAACACAAGTGCGAAAAGTGGTTTTTCAACACTAACACAAGTGTGAAAAGTGGTTTTCCACACTAATACAAGTGCAAAAGTGGTTTCCTGCACCAACACAAGTGCGAAAAGTGGTTTTTCAACACTAACACAAGTTCGAAAAGTGGTTTTTCAACACTATCACAAGTGCAAAAAAGTGTTTTTTCCCACACTAATACAAGTGCAAAAGTGGTTTCCTGCACCAACACAAGTGCAAAAAGTGGTTTTTCAACACTCAACACAAGTGCGAAAAGTGGTTTTTCAACACTAACACAAGTGCGAAAAGTGGTTTTTCCACACTAATACAAGTGCAAAAGTGGTTTCCTGCACCAACACAAGTGCGAAAAGTGGTTTTTCAACACTAACACAAGTGCGAAAAGTGGTTTTTCAACACTATCACAAGTGCAAAAAGTGTTTTTTCCACACTAATACAAGTGCAAAAGTGGTTTCCTGCACCAAACACAAGTGCGAAAAGTGGTTTTTCAACACTAACACAAGTGCGAAAAGTGGTTTTTCAACACTAACACAAGTGCGAAAAGTGTTTTTTCCACACTAATACAAGTGCAAAAGTGGTTTCCTGCACCAACACAAGTGCGAAAAGTGGTTTTTCAACACTAACACAAGTGCGAAAAGTGGTTTTTCAACACTAACACAAGTGCGAAAAAGTGTTTTATCCACACTAATACAAGTGCAAAAGTGGTTTCCTGCACAACACAAGTGCGAAAAGTGGTTTTCAACACTAACACAAGTGCGAAAAGTGGTTTTTCAACACTAACACAAGTGCGAAAAGTGGTTTTTCCACACTAATACAAGTGCAAAAGTGGTTTCCTGCACCAACACAAGTGCGAAAAGTGGTTTTTCAACACTATCACAAGTGCAAAAAGTGTTTTTTCCACACTCATACAAGTGCAAAAGTGGTTTCCTGCACCAACACAAGTGTGAAAAGTGGTTTTTCAACACTAACACAAGTGTGAAAAGTGGTTTTCAACACTAACACAAGTGCGGAAAGTGTTTTTTCCACACTAATACAAGTGCAAAAGTGGTTTCCTGCACCAACATAAGTGCAAAAAGTGTTTTTTCAACACTAACACAAGTGCGAAAAGTGGTTTTTCAACACTAACACAAGTGCGAAAAGTGGTTTTTCAACGACTAACACAAGTGCGAAAAGTGGTTTTTCAACACTAACACATGTGCGAAAAGTGTTTTTTTCCACACTAATACAAGTGCAAAAGTGGTTTCCTGCACCAACACAAGTGCGAAAAGTGGTTTTTCAACACTATCACAAGTGCAAAAAGTGTTTTTTCCACACTAATACAAGTGCAAAAGTGGTTTCCTGCACCAACACAAGTGTGAAAAGTGGTTTTTCAACACTAACACAAGTGCTAAAAGTGGTTTTTCAACACTAACACAAGTGCGGAAAGTGTTTTTTCCACACTAATACAAGTGCAAAAGTGGTTTCCTGCACCAACACAAGTGCAAAAAGTGGTTTTTCAACACTAACACAAGTGCGAAAAGTGGTTTTTCAACACTAACACAAGTGCGGAAAAGTGGTTTTTCAACACTAACACAAGTGCGAAAAGTGGTTTTTCAACACTAACACAAGTGCGAAAAGTGTTTTATCCACACTAATACAAGTGCAAAAGTGGTTTCCTGCACCAACACAAGTGCGAAAGTGGTTTTTCAACACTAACACAAGTGCGAAAAGTGGTTTTCAACACTAACACAAGTGCGAAAAGTGGTTTTTCAACACTAACACAAGTGCGAAAAGTGTTTTTCCACACTAATACAAGTGCAAAAGTGGTTTCCTGCACCAACACAAGTGCGAAAAGTGGTTTTTCAACACTATCACAAGTGCAAAAGGTGTATTTTCCACACTAATACAAGTGCGAAAAGTGGTTTTTCCACACTAATACAAGTGCAAAAGTGGTTTCCTGCACCAACACAAGTGCGAAAAGTGGTTTTTCAACACTATCACAAGTGCAAAAAGTGTATTTTCCACACTAATACAAGTGCAAAAGTGGTTTCCTGCACCAACATAAGTGCGAAAAGTGGTTTTTTAACACTAACACAAGTGCGAAAAGTGGTTTTTCAACACTAACACAAGTGCGAAAAGTGGTTTTTCAACACTAATACAAGTGCAAAAATGGTTTCCTGCACCAACACAAGTGCAAAAACGGGTTTTTCAACACTATCTCAAGTGCAAAAAGTGCTTTTTCCACACTAATACAAGTGCTAAAGTGGTTTCCTGCACCAACACAAGTGCAAAAAGTGGTTTTTCAACACTAACACAAGTGCGAAAAGTGGTTTTTCAACACTAACACAAGTGTGAAAAGTGGTTTTTCCACACTAATACAAGTGCAAAAGTGGTTTTCCTGCACCAACACAAGTGCGAAAAGTGGTTTTTAAACACTAACACAAGTGCGAAAAGTGGTTTTTCAACACTATCACAAGTGCAAAAAGTGTTTTTTCCACATTAATACAAGTGCAAAAGTGGTTTCCTGCACCAACACAAGTGCGAAAAGTGGTTTTTCAACACTAACACAAGTGCGAAAAGTGGTTTTTCAACACTATCACAAGTACGAAAAGTGTTTTTTCCACACGAATACAAGTGCAAAAGTGGTTTCCTGCACCAACACAAGTGCGAAAAGTGGTTTTTCAACACTAACACAAGTGCGAAAAGTGGTTTTTCAACACTAACACAAGTGCGAAAAGTGTTTTTTCCACACTAATACAAGTGCAAAAGTGGTTTCCTGCACCAACACAAGTGCGAAAAGTGGTTTTTCAACACTAACACAAGTGCGAAAAGTGGTTTTTCAACACTAACACAAGTGCGAAAAGTGGTTTTTCAACACTAACACAAGTGTGAAAAGTGGTTTTCCACACTAATACAAGTGCAAAAGTGGTTTCCTGCACCAACACAAGTGCGAAAAGTGGTTTTTCAACACTAACACAAGTTCGAAAAGTGGTTTTTCAACACTATCACAAGTGCAAAAAGTGTTTTTTCCACACTAATACAAGTGCAAAAGTGGTTTCCTGCACCAACACAAGTGCAAAAAGTGGTTTTTCAACACTAACACAAGTGCGAAAAGTGGTTTTTCAACACTAACACAAGTGCGAAAAGTGGTTTTTCCACACTAATACAAGTGCAAAAGTGGTTTCCTGCACCAACACAAGTGCGAAAAGTGGTTTTTCAACACTAACACAAGTGCGAAAAGTGGTTTTTCAACACTATCACAAGTGCAAAAAGTGTTTTTTCCACACTAATACAAGTGCAAAAGTGGTTTCCTGCACCAACACAAGTGCGAAAAGTGGTTTTTCAACACTAACACAAGTGCGAAAAGTGGTTTTTCAACACTAACACAAGTGCGAAAAGTGTTTTTTCCACACTAATACAAGTGCAAAAGTGGTTTCCTGCACCAACACAAGTGCGAAAAGTGGTTTTTCAACACTAACACAAGTGCGAAAAGTGGTTTTCAACACTAACACAAGTGCGAAAAGTGGTTTTTCAACACTAACACAAGTGCGAAAAGTGGTTTTTCCACACTAATACAAGTGCAAAAGTGGTTTCCTGCACCAACACAAGTGCGAAAAGTGGTTTTTCAACACTATCACAAGTGCAAAAAGTGTATTTTCCACACTAATACAAGTGCGAAAAGTGGTTTTTCCACACTAATACAAGTGCAAAAGTGGTTTCCTGCACCAACACAAGTGCGAAAAGTGGTTTTTCAACACTATCACAAGTGCAAAAAGTGTATTTTCCACACTAATACAAGTGCAAAAGTGGTTTCCTGCACCAACATAAGTGCGAAAAGTGGTTTTTTAACACTAACACAAGTGCGAAAAGTGGTTTTTCAACACTAACACAAGTGCGAAAAGTGGTTTTTCAACACTAATACAAGTGCAAAAATGGTTTCCTGCACCAACACAAGTGCAAAAACGGGTTTTTCAACACTATCTCAAGTGCAAAAAGTGCTTTTTCCACACTAATACAAGTGCTAAAGTGGTTTCCTGCACCAACACAAGTGCAAAAAGTGGTTTTTCAACACTAACACAAGTGCGAAAAGTGGTTTTTCAACACTAACACAAGTGTGAAAAGTGGTTTTTCCACACTAATACAAGTGCAAAAGTGGTTTCCTGCACCAACACAAGTGCGAAAAGTGGTTTTTAAACACTAACACAAGTGCGAAAAGTGGTTTTTCAACACTATCACAAGTGCAAAAAGTGTTTTTTCCACATTAATACAAGTGCAAAAGTGGTTTCCTGCACCAACACAAGTGCGAAAAGTGGTTTTTCAACACTAACACAAGTGCGAAAAGTGGTTTTTCAACACTATCACAAGTACGAAAAGTGTTTTTTCCACACGAATACAAGTGCAAAAGTGGTTTCCTGCACCAACACAAGTGCGAAAAGTGGTTTTTTCAACACTAACACAAGTGCGAAAAGTGGTTTTTCAACACTAACACAAGTGCGAAAAGTGTTTTTTCCACACTAATACAAGTGCAAAAGTGGTTTCCTGCACCAACACAAGTGCGAAAAGTGGTTTTTCAACACTAACACAAGTGCGAAAAGTGGTTTTTCAACACTAACACAAGTGCGAAAAGTGGTTTTTCAACACTAACACAAGTGTGAAAAGTGGTTTTCCACACTAATACAAGTGCAAAAGTGGTTTCCTGCACCAACACAAGTGCGAAAAGTGGTTTTTCAACACTAACACAAGTTCGAAAAGTGGTTTTTCAACACTATCACAAGTGCAAAAAGTGTTTTTTCCACACTAATACAAGTGCAAAAGTGGTTTCCTGCACCAACACAAGTGCAAAAAGTGGTTTTTCAACACTAACACAAGTGCGAAAAGTGGTTTTTCAACACTAACACAAGTGCGAAAAGTGGTTTTTCCACACTAATACAAGTGCAAAAGTGGTTTCCTGCACCAACACAAGTGCGAAAAGTGGTTTTTCAACACTAACACAAGTGCGAAAAGTGGTTTTTCAACACTATCACAAGTGCAAAAAGTGTTTTTTCCACACTAATACAAGTGCAAAAGTGGTTTCCTGCACCAACACAAGTGCGAAAAGTGGTTTTTCAACACTAACACAAGTGCGAAAAGTGGTTTTTCAACACTAACACAAGTGCGAAAAGTGTTTTTTCCACACTAATACAAGTGCAAAAGTGGTTTCCTGCACCAACACAAGTGCGAAAAGTGGTTTTTCAACACTAACACAAGTGCGAAAAGTGGTTTTTCAACACTAACACAAGTGCGAAAAGTGTTTTATCCACACTAATACAAGTGCAAAAGTGGTTTCCTGCACCAACACAAGTGCGAAAAGTGGTTTTTCAACACTAACACAAGTGCGAAAAGTGGTTTTCAACACTAACACAAGTGCGAAAAGTGGTTTTTCAACACTAACACAAGTGCGAAAAGTGGTTTTTCCACACTAATACAAGTGCAAAAGTGGTTTCCTGCACCAACACAAGTGCGAAAAGTGGTTTTTCAACACTATCACAAGTGCAAAAAGTGTTTTTTCCACACTCATACAAGTGCAAAAGTGGTTTCCTGCACCAACACAAGTGTGAAAAGTGGTTTTTCAACACTAACACAAGTGTGAAAAGTGGTTTTCAACACTAACACAAGTGCGGAAAGTGTTTTTTCCACACTAATACAAGTGCAAAAGTGGTTTCCTGCACCAACATAAGTGCAAAAAGTGTTTTTTCAACACTAACACAAGTGCGAAAAGTGGTTTTTCAACACTAACACAAGTGCGAAAAGTGGTTTTTCAACACTAACACAAGTGCGAAAAGTGGTTTTTCAACACTAACACATGTGCGAAAAGTGTTTTTTCCACACTAATACAAGTGCAAAAGTGGTTTCCTGCACCAACACAAGTGCGAAAAGTGGTTTTTCAACACTATCACAAGTGCAAAAAGTGTTTTTTCCACACTAATACAAGTGCAAAAGTGGTTTCCTGCACCAACACAAGTGTGAAAAGTGGTTTTTCAACACTAACACAAGTGCTAAAAGTGGTTTTTCAACACTAACACAAGTGCGGAAAGTGTTTTTTCCACACTAATACAAGTGCAAAAGTGGTTTCCTGCACCAACACAAGTGCAAAAAGTGGTTTTTCAACACTAACACAAGTGCGAAAAGTGGTTTTTCAACACTAACACAAGTGCGAAAAGTGGTTTTTCAACACTAACACAAGTGCGAAAAGTGGTTTTTCAACACTAACACAAGTGCGAAAAGTGTTTTATCCACACTAATACAAGTGCAAAAGTGGTTTCCTGCACCAACACAAGTGCGAAAAGTGGTTTTTCAACACTAACACAAGTGCGAAAAGTGGTTTTCAACACTAACACAAGTGCGAAAAGTGGTTTTTCAACACTAACACAAGTGCGAAAAGTGGTTTTTCCACACTAATACAAGTGCAAAAGTGGTTTCCTGCACCAACACAAGTGCGAAAAGTGGTTTTTCAACACTATCACAAGTGCAAAAAGTGTATTTTCCACACTAATACAAGTGCGAAAAGTGGTTTTTCCACACTAATACAAGTGCAAAAGTGGTTTCCTGCACCAACACAAGTGCGAAAAGTGGTTTTTCAACACTATCACAAGTGCAAAAAGTGTATTTTCCACACTAATACAAGTGCAAAAGTGGTTTCCTGCACCAACATAAGTGCGAAAAGTGGTTTTTTTAACACTAACACAAGTGCGAAAAGTGGTTTTTCAACACTAACACAAGTGCGAAAAGTGGTTTTTCAACACTAATACAAGTGCAAAAATGGTTTCCTGCACCAACACAAGTGCAAAAACGGGTTTTTCAACACTATCTCAAGTGCAAAAAGTGCTTTTTCCACACTAATACAAGTGCTAAAGTGGTTTCCTGCACCAACACAAGTGCAAAAAGTGGTTTTTCAACACTAACACAAGTGCGAAAAGTGGTTTTTCAACACTAACACAAGTGTGAAAAGTGGTTTTTCCACACTAATACAAGTGCAAAAGTGGTTTCCTGCACCAACACAAGTGCGAAAAGTGGTTTTTAAACACTAACACAAGTGCGAAAAGTGGTTTTTCAACACTATCACAAGTGCAAAAAGTGTTTTTTCCACATTAATACAAGTGCAAAAGTGGTTTCCTGCACCAACACAAGTGCGAAAAGTGGTTTTTCAACACTAACACAAGTGCGAAAAGTGGTTTTTCAACACTATCACAAGTACGAAAAGTGTTTTTTCCACACGAATACAAGTGCAAAAGTGGTTTCCTGCACCAACACAAGTGCGAAAAGTGGTTTTTCAACACTAACACAAGTGCGAAAAGTGGTTTTTCAACACTAACACAAGTGCGAAAAGTGTTTTTTCCACACTAATACAAGTGCAAAAGTGGTTTCCTGCACCAACACAAGTGCGAAAAGTGGTTTTTCAACACTAACACAAGTGCGAAAAGTGGTTTTTCAACACTAACACAAGTGCGAAAAGTGGTTTTTCAACACTAACACAAGTGTGAAAAGTGGTTTTCCACACTAATACAAGTGCAAAAGTGGTTTCCTGCACCAACACAAGTGCGAAAAGTGGTTTTTCAACACTAACACAAGTTCGAAAAGTGGTTTTTCAACACTATCACAAGTGCAAAAAGTGTTTTTTCCACACTAATACAAGTGCAAAAGTGGTTTCCTGCACCAACACAAGTGCAAAAAGTGGTTTTTCAACACTAACACAAGTGCGAAAAGTGGTTTTTCAACACTAACACAAGTGCGAAAAGTGGTTTTTCCACACTAATACAAGTGCAAAAGTGGTTTCCTGCACCAACACAAGTGCGAAAAGTGGTTTTTCAACACTAACACAAGTGCGAAAAGTGGTTTTTCAACACTATCACAAGTGCAAAAAGTGTTTTTTCCACACTAATACAAGTGCAAAAGTGGTTTCCTGCACCAACACAAGTGCGAAAAGTGGTTTTTCAACACTAACACAAGTGCGAAAAGTGGTTTTTCAACACTAACACAAGTGCGAAAAGTGTTTTTTCCACACTAATACAAGTGCAAAAGTGGTTTCCTGCACCAACACAAGTGCGAAAAGTGGTTTTTCAACACTAACACAAGTGCGAAAAGTGGTTTTTCAACACTAACACAAGTGCGAAAAGTGTTTTATCCACACTAATACAAGTGCAAAAGTGGTTTCCTGCACCAACACAAGTGCGAAAAGTGGTTTTTCAACACTAACACAAGTGCGAAAAGTGGTTTTCAACACTAACACAAGTGCGAAAAGTGGTTTTTCAACACTAACACAAGTGCGAAAAGTGGTTTTTCCACACTAATACAAGTGCAAAAGTGGTTTCCTGCACCAACACAAGTGCGAAAAGTGGTTTTTCAACACTATCACAAGTGCAAAAAGTGTATTTTCCACACTAATACAAGTGCGAAAAGTGGTTTTTCCACACTAATACAAGTGCAAAAGTGGTTTCCTGCACCAACACAAGTGCGAAAAGTGGTTTTTCAACACTATCACAAGTGCAAAAAGTGTATTTTCCACACTAATACAAGTGCAAAAGTGGTTTCCTGCACCAACATAAGTGCGAAAAGTGGTTTTTTAACACTAACACAAGTGCGAAAAGTGGTTTTTCAACACTAACACAAGTGCGAAAAGTGGTTTTTCAACACTAATACAAGTGCAAAAATGGTTTCCTGCACCAACACAAGTGCAAAAACTGTTTTTCAACACTATCTCAAGTGCAAAAAGTGCTTTTTCCACACTAATACAAGTGCAAAAGTGGTTTCCTGCACCAACACAAGTGCAAAAAGTGGTTTTTCAACACTAACACAAGTGCGAAAAGTGGTTTTTCAACACTAACACAAGTGTGAAAAGTGGTTTTTCCACACTAATAAAAGTGCAAAAGTGGTTTCCTGCACCAACACAAGTGCGAAAAGTGGTTTTTAACACTAACAAAAGTGCGAAAAGTGGTTTTTCAACACTATCACAAGTGCAAAAAGTGTTTTTTCCACATTAATACAAGTGCAAAAGTGGTTTCCTGCACCAACACAAGTGCGAAAAGTGGTTTTTCAACACTAACACAAGTGCGAAAAGTGGTTTTTCAACACTATCACAAGTACGAAAAGTGTTTTTTCCACACGAATACAAGTGCAAAAGTGGTTTCCTGCACCAACACAAGTGCGAAAAGTGGTTTTTCAACACTAACACAAGTGCGAAAAGTGGTTTTTCAACACTAACACAAGTGCGAAAAGTGTTTTTTCCACACTAACACAAGTGCGAAAAGTGTTTTTTCCACACTAATACAAGTGCAAAAGTGGTTTCCTGCACAAACACAAGTGCGAAAAGTGGTTTTTCAACACTAACACAAGTGCGAAAAGTGGTTTTTCCACACTAATACAAGTGCAAAAGTGGTTTCCTGCACCAACACAAGTGCAAAAAGTGGTTTTTCAACACTAACACAAGTGCGAAAAGTGGTTTTTCAACACTATCACAAGTGCAAAAAGTGTTTTTTCCACACTAATACAAGTGCAAAAGTGGTTTCCTGCACCAACACAAGTGCGAAAATTGGTTTTTCAACACTAATACAAGTGCAAAAATGGTTTCCTTCACCAACACAAGTGCAAAAACTGGTTTTTCAACACTATCTCAAGTGCAAAAAGTGCTTTTTCCACACTAATACAAGTGCAAAAGTGGTTTCCTGCACCAACACAAGTGCAAAAAGTGGTTTTTCAACACTAACACAAGTGCGAAAAGTGGTTTTTCAACACTAACACAAGTGTGAAAAGTGGTTTTTCCACACTAATACAAGTGCAAAAGTGGTTTCCTGCACCAACACAAGTGCGAAAAGTGGTTTTTAAACACTAACACAAGTGCGAAAAGTGGTTTTTCAACACTATCACAAGTGCAAAAAGTGTTTTTTCCACATTAATACAAGTGCAAAAGTGGTTTCCTGCACCAACACAAGTGCGAAAAGTGGTTTTTCAACACTAACACAAGTGCGAAAAGTGGTTTTTCAACACTATCACAAGTACGAAAAGTGTTTTTTCCACACTAATACAAGTGCAAAAGTGGTTTCCTGCACCAACACAAGTGCGAAAAGTGGTTTTTCAACACTAACGCAAGTGCGAAAAGTGGTTTTTCAACACTAACACAAGTGCGAAAAGTGGTTTTTCAACACTAACACAAGTGTGAAAAGTGGTTTTCCACACTAATACAAGTGCAAAAGTGGTTTCCTGCACCAACACAAGTGCGAAAAGTGGTTTTTCAACACTAACACAAGTTCGAAAAGTGGTTTTTCAACACTATCACAAGTGCAAAAAGTGTTTTTTCCACACTAATACAAGTGCAAAAGTGGTTTCCTGCACCAACACAAGTGCGAAAAGTGGTTTTTCAACACTAACACAAGTGCGAAAAGTGGTTTTTCAACACTATCACAAGTGCAAAAAGTGTTTTTTCCACACTAATACAAGTGCAAAAGTGGTTTCCTGCACCAACACAAGTGCGAAAAGTGGTTTTTCAACACTAACACAAGTGCGAAAAGTGGTTTTTCAACAATAACACAAGTGCGAAAAGTGTTTTTTCCACACTAATACAAGTGCAAAAGTGGTTTCCTGCACCAACACAAGTGCGAAAAGTGGTTTTTCAACACTAACACAAGTGCGAAAAGTGGTTTTTCAACACTAACACAAGTGCGAAAAGTGTTTTATCCACACTAATACAAGTGCAAAAGTGGTTTCCTGCACCAACACAAGTGCGAAAAGTGGTTTTTCAACACTAACACAAGTGCGAAAAGTGGTTTTCAACACTAACACAAGTGCGAAAAGTGGTTTTTCAACACTAACACAAGTGCGAAAAGTGGTTTTTCAACACTAATACAAGTGCAAAAGTGGTTTCCTGCACCAACACAAGTGCGAAAAGTGGTTTTTCAACACTATCACAAGTGCAAAAAGTGTATTTTCCACACTAATACAAGTGCAAAAGTGGTTCCCTGCACCAACACAAGTGCGAAAAGTCGTTTTTCAACACTAACACAAGTGCGAAAAGTGGTTTTGCAACACTAACACAAGTGCGAAAAGTAGTTTTTCCACACTAATACAAGTGCAAAAGTGGTTTCCTGCACCAACACAAGTGCAAAAAGTGGTTTTTCAACACTAACACAAGTGCGAAAAGTGGTTTTTCAACACCAACACAAGTGCGGAAAGTGTTTTTTCCACACTAATACAAGTGCAAAAGTGGTTTCCTGCACCAACACAAGTGCGAAAAGTGGTTTTTCAACACTAACACAAGTGTGAAAAGTGGTTTTTCAACACTAACACAAGTGCGAAAAGTGGTTTTTCAATACTAACACAAGTGCGAAAAGTGGTTTTTCAACACTAACACAAGTGCGAAAAGTGGTTTTTCAACACTAACACAAGTGCGAAAAGTGGTTTTTCAAAACTAACACAAGTGCAAAAAGTGGTTTTTCAACACTATCACAAGTGCAAAAAGTGTTTTTTCCACACTAATACAAGTGCAAAAGTGGTTTCCTGCACCAACACAAGTGCGAAAAGTGGTTTTTCAACACTAACACAAGTGCGAAAAGTGGTTTTGCAACACTAACACAAGTGTGAAAAGTGGTTTTTCCACACTAATACAAGTGCAAAAGTGGTTTCCTGCACCAACACAAGTGCGAAAAGTGGTTTTTCAACACTATCACAAGTGCAAAAAGTGTTTTTTCCACACTCATACAAGTGCAAAAGTGGTTTCCTGCACCAACACAAGTGTGAAAAGTGGTTTTTCAACACTAACACAAGTGTGAAAAGTGGTTTTCAACACTAACACAAGTGCGGAAAGTGTTTTTTCCACACTAATACAAGTGCAAAAGTGGTTTCCTGCACCAACATAAGTGCAAAAAGTGTTTTTTCAACACTGACACAAGTGCGAAAAGTGGTTTTTCAACACTATCACAAGTGCAAAAAGTGTTTTTTCCACACTAATACAAGTGCAAAAGTGGTTTCCTGCACCAACACAAGTGCGAAAAGTGGTTTTTCAACACTAACACAAGTGCGAAAAGTGGTTTTTCAACACTAACACAAGTGCGAAAAGTGTTTTTTCCACACTAATACAAGTGCAAAAGTGGTTTCCTGCACCAACACAAGTGTGAAAAGTGGTTTTTCAACACTAACACAAGTGCGAAAAGTGGTTTTTCAACACTAACACAAGTGCGAAAAGTGTTTTATCCACACTAATACAAGTGCAAAAGTGGTTTCCTGCACCAACACAAGTGCGAAAAGTGGTTTTTCAACACTAACACAAGTGCGAAAAGTGGTTTTCAACACTAACACAAGTGCGAAAAGTGGTTTTTCAACACTAACACAAGTGCGAAAAGTGGTTTTTCAACACTAATACAAGTGCAAAAGTGGTTTCCTGCACCAACACAAGTGCGAAAAGTGGTTTTTCAACACTATCACAAGTGCAAAAAGTGTATTTTCCACACTAATACAAGTGCAAAAGTGGTTCCCTGCACCAACACAAGTGCGAAAAGTCGTTTTTCAACACTAACACAAGTGCGAAAAGTGGTTTTGCAACACTAACACAAGTGCGAAAAGTAGTTTTTCCACACTAATACAAGTGCAAAAGTGGTTTCCTGCACCAACACAAGTGCAAAAAGTGTTTTTTCAACACTAACACAAGTGCGAAAAGTGGTTTTTCAACAACAACACAAGTGCGGAAAGTGTTTTTTCCACACTAATACAAGTGCAAAAGTGGTTTCCTGCACCAACACAAGTGCGAAAAGTGGTTTTTCAACACTAACACAAGTGTGAAAAGTGGTTTTTCAACACTAACACAAGTGCGAAAAGTGGTTTTTCAAAACTAACACAAGTGCGAAAAGTGGTTTTTCAACACTAACACAAGTGCGAAAAGTGGTTTTTCAACACTAACACAAGTGCGAAAAGTGGTTTTTCAAAACTAACACAAGTGCAAAAAGTGGTTTTTCAACACTATCACAAGTGCAAAAAGTGTTTTTTCCACACTAATACAAGTGCAAAAGTGGTTTCCTGCACCAACACAAGTGCGAAAAGTGGTTTTTCAACACTAACACAAGTGCGAAAAGTGGTTTTGCAACACTAACACAAGTGCGAAAAGTGTTTTTTCCACACTAATACAAGTGCAAAAGTGGTTTCCTGCACCAACACAAGTGCGAAAAGTGGTTTTTCAACACTATCACAAGTGCAAAAAGTGTTTTTTCCACACTCATACAAGTGCAAAAGTGGTTTCCTGCACCAACACAAGTGTGAAAAGTGGTTTTTCAACACTAACACAAGTGTGAAAAGTGGTTTTCAACACTAACACAAGTGCGGAAAGTGTTTTTTCCACACTAATACAAGTGCAAAAGTGGTTTCCTGCACCAACATAAGTGCAAAAAGTGTTTTTTCAACACTGACACAAGTGCGAAAAGTGGTTTTTCAACACTAACACAAGTGCGAAAAGTGGTTTTTCAACACTAACACAAGTGCGAAAAGTGGTTTTTCAACACTAACACATGTGCGAAAAGTGTTTTTTCCACACTAATACAAGTGCAAAAGTGGTTTCCTGCACCAACACAAGTGCGAAAAGTGGTTTTTCAACACTAACACAAGTGCGAAAAGTGGTTTTCAACACTAACACAAGTGCGAAAAGTGGTTTTTCAACACTAACACAAGTGCGAAAAGTGGTTTTTCCACACTAATACAAGTGCAAAAGTGGTTTCCTGCACCAACACAAGTGCGAAAAGTGGTTTTTCAACACTATCACAAGTGCAAAAAGTGTATTTTCCACACTAATACAAGTGCAAAAGTGGTTCCCTGCACCAACACAAGTGTGAAAAGTCGTTTTTCAACACTAACACATGTGCGAAAAGTGGTTTTGCAACACTAACACAAGTGCGAAAAGTGATTTTTTCCACACTAATACAAGTGCAAAAGTGGTTTCCTGCACCAACACAAGTGCGAAAAGTGGTTTTTCAACACTAACACAAGTGCGAAAAGTGGTTTTTCAACACCAACACAAGTGCGGAAAGTGTTTTTTCCACACTAATACAAGTGCAAAAGTGGTTTCCTGCACCAACACAAGTGCGAAAAGTGGTTTTTCAACACTAACACAAGTGTGAAAAGTGGTTTTTCAACACTAACACAAGTGCGAAAAGTGGTTTTTCAATACTAACACAAGTGCGAAAAGTGGTTTTTCAACACTAACACAAGTGCGAAAAGTGGTTTTTCAACACTAACACAAGTGCGAAAAGTGGTTTTTCCACACTAATACAAGTGCAAAAGTGGTTTCCTGCACCAACACAAGTGCGAAAAGTGGTTTTTCAACACTATCACAAGTGCAAAAAGTGTATTTTCCACACTAATACAAGTGCAAAAGTGGTTCCCTGCACCAACACAAGTGCGAAAAGTGGTTTTTCAACACTAACACAAGTGCGAAAAGTGGTTTTGCAACACTAACACAAGTGCGAAAAGTGGTTTTTCCACACTAATACAAGTGCAAAAGTGGTTTCCTGCACCAACACAAGTGCGAAAAGTGGTTTTTCAACACTATCACAAGTGCAAAAAGTGTTTTTTCCACACTCATACAAGTGCAAAAGTGGTTTCCTGCACCAACACAAGTGTGAAAAGTGGTTTTTCAACACTAACACAAGTGTGAAAAGTGGTTTTCAACACTAACACAAGTGCGGAAAGTGTTTTTTCCACACTAATACAAGTGCAAAAGTGGTTTCCTGCACCAACATAAGTGCAAAAAGTGTTTTTTCAACACTGACACAAGTGCGAAAAGTGGTTTTTCAACACTATCACAAGTGCAAAAAGTGTTTTTTCCACACTAATACAAGTGCAAAAGTGGTTTCCTGCACCAACACAAGTGCGAAAAGTGGTTTTTCAACACTAACACAAGTGCGAAAAGTGGTTTTTCAACACTAACACAAGTGCGAAAAGTGTTTTTTCCACACTAATACAAGTGCAAAAGTGGTTTCCTGCACCAACACAAGTGTGAAAAGTGGTTTTTCAACACTAACACAAGTGCGAAAAGTGGTTTTTCAACACTAACACAAGTGCGAAAAGTGTTTTATCCACACTAATACAAGTGCAAAAGTGGTTTCCTGCACCAACACAAGTGCGAAAAGTGGTTTTTCAACACTAACACAAGTGCGAAAAGTGGTTTTCAACACTAACACAAGTGCGAAAAGTGGTTTTTCAACACTAACACAAGTGCGAAAAGTGGTTTTTCAACACTAATACAAGTGCAAAAGTGGTTTCCTGCACCAACACAAGTGCGAAAAGTGGTTTTTCAACACTATCACAAGTGCAAAAAGTGTATTTTCCACACTAATACAAGTGCAAAAGTGGTTCCCTGCACCAACACAAGTGCGAAAAGTCGTTTTTCAACACTAACACAAGTGCGAAAAGTGGTTTTGCAACACTAACACAAGTGCGAAAAGTAGTTTTTCCACACTAATACAAGTGCAAAAGTGGTTTCCTGCACCAACACAAGTGCAAAAAGTGTTTTTTCAACACTAACACAAGTGCGAAAAGTGGTTTTTCAACACCAACACAAGTGCGGAAAGTGTTTTTTCCACACTAATACAAGTGCAAAAGTGGTTTCCTGCACCAACACAAGTGCGAAAAGTGGTTTTTCAACACTAACACAAGTGTGAAAAGTGGTTTTTCAACACTAACACAAGTGCGAAAAGTGGTTTTTCCACACTAATACAAGTGCAAAAGTGGTTTCCTGCACCAACACAAGTGCGAAAAGTGGTTTTTCAACACTAACACAAGTGCGAAAAGTGTTTTTTCCACACTAATACAAGTGCAAAAGTGGTTTCCTGCACCAACACAAGTGTGAAAAGTGGTTTTTCAACACTAACACAAGTGCGAAAAGTGGTTTTTCAACACTAACACAAGTGCGAAAAGTGTTTTATCCACACTAATACAAGTGCAAAAGTGGTTTCCTGCACCAACACAAGTGCGAAAAGTGGTTTTTCAACACTAACACAAGTGCGAAAAGTGGTTTTCAACACTAACACAAGTGCGAAAAGTGGTTTTTCAACACTAACACAAGTGCGAAAAGTGGTTTTTCAACACTAATACAAGTGCAAAAGTGGTTTCCTGCACCAACACAAGTGCGAAAAGTGGTTTTTCAACACTATCACAAGTGCAAAAAGTGTATTTTCCACACTAATACAAGTGCAAAAGTGGTTCCCTGCACCAACACAAGTGCGAAAAGTCGTTTTTCAACACTAACACAAGTGCGAAAAGTGGTTTTGCAACACTAACACAAGTGCGAAAAGTAGTTTTTCCACACTAATACAAGTGCAAAAGTGGTTTCCTGCACCAACACAAGTGCAAAAAGTGTTTTTTCAACACTAACACAAGTGCGAAAAGTGGTTTTTCAACACCAACACAAGTGCGGAAAGTGTTTTTTCCACACTAATACAAGTGCAAAAGTGGTTTCCTGCACCAACACAAGTGCGAAAAGTGGTTTTTCAACACTAACACAAGTGTGAAAAGTGGTTTTTCAACACTAACACAAGTGCGAAAAGTGGTTTTTCAAAACTAACACAAGTGCGAAAAGTGGTTTTTCAACACTAACACAAGTGCGAAAAGTGGTTTTTCAACACTAACACAAGTGCGAAAAGTGGTTTTTCAAAACTAACACAAGTGCAAAAAGTGGTTTTTCACCACTATCACAAGTGCAAAAAGTGTTTTTTCCACACTAATACAAGTGCAAAAGTGGTTTCCTGCACCAACACAAGTGCGAAAAGTGGTTTTTCAACACTAACACAAGTGCGAAAAGTGGTTTTGCAACACTAACACAAGTGCGAAAAGTGTTTTTTCCACACTAATACAAGTGCAAAAGTGGTTTCCTGCACCAACACAAGTGCGAAAAGTGGTTTTTCAACACTATCACAAGTGCAAAAAGTGTTTTTTCCACACTCATACAAGTGCAAAAGTGGTTTCCTGCACCAACACAAGTGTGAAAAGTGGTTTTTCAACACTAACACAAGTGTGAAAAGTGGTTTTCAACACTAACACAAGTGCGGAAAGTGTTTTTTCCACACTAATACAAGTGCAAAAGTGGTTTCCTGCACCAACATAAGTGCAAAAAGTGTTTTTTCAACACTGACACAAGTGCGAAAAGTGGTTTTTCAACACTAACACAAGTGCGAAAAGTGGTTTTTCAACACTAACACAAGTGCGAAAAGTGGTTTTTCAACACTAACACATGTGCGAAAAGTGTTTTTTCCACACTAATACAAGTGCAAAAGTGGTTTCCTGCACCAACACAAGTGCGAAAAGTGGTTTTTCAACACTAACACAAGTGCGAAAAGTGGTTTTCAACACTAACACAAGTGCGAAAAGTGGTTTTTCAACACTAACACAAGTGCGAAAAGTGGTTTTTCCACACTAATACAAGTGCAAAAGTGGTTTCCTGCACCAACACGAGTGCGAAAAGTGGTTTTTCAACACTATCACAAGTGCAAAAAGTGTATTTTCCACACTAATACAAGTGCAAAAGTGGTTCCCTGCACCAACACAAGTGTGAAAAGTCGTTTTTCAACACTAACACAAGTGCGAAAAGTGGTTTTGCAACACTAACACAAGTGCGAAAAGTGGTTTTTCAACACCAACACAAGTGCGGAAAGTGTTTTTTCCACACTAATACAAGTGCAAAAGTGGTTTCCTGCACCAACACAAGTGCGAAAAGTGGTTTTTCAACACTAACACAAGTGCGAAAAGTGGTTTTTCAACACCAACACAAGTGCGGAAAGTGTTTTTTCCACACTAATACAAGTGCAAAAGTGGTTTCCTGCACCAACACAAGTGCGAAAAGTGGTTTTTCAACACTAACACAAGTGTGAAAAGTGGTTTTTCAACACTAACACAAGTGCGAAAAGTGGTTTTTCAATACTAACACAAGTGCGAAAAGTGGTTTTTCAACACTAACACAAGTGCGAAAAGTGGTTTTTCAACACTAACACAAGTGCGAAAAGTGGTTTTTCCACACTAATACAAGTGCAAAAGTGGTTTCCTGCACCAACACAAGTGCGAAAAGTGGTTTTTCAACACTATCACAAGTGCAAAAAGTGTATTTTCCACACTAATACAAGTGCAAAAGTGGTTCCCTGCACCAACACAAGTGCGAAAAGTGGTTTTTCAACACTAACACAAGTGCGAAAAGTGGTTTTGCAACACTAACACAAGTGCGAAAAGTGGTTTTTCCACACTAATACAAGTGCAAAAGTGGTTTCCTGCACCAACACAAGTGCGAAAAGTGGTTTTTCAACACTATCACAAGTGCAAAAAGTGTTTTTTCCACACTCATACAAGTGCAAAAGTGGTTTCCTGCACCAACACAAGTGTGAAAAGTGGTTTTTCAACACTAACACAAGTGTGAAAAGTGGTTTTCAACACTAACACAAGTGCGGAAAGTGTTTTTTCCACACTAATACAAGTGCAAAAGTGGTTTCCTGCACCAACATAAGTGCAAAAAGTGTTTTTTCAACACTGACACAAGTGCGAAAAGTGGTTTTTCAACACTATCACAAGTGCAAAAAGTGTTTTTTCCACACTAATACAAGTGCAAAAGTGGTTTCCTGCACCAACACAAGTGCGAAAAGTGGTTTTTCAACACTAACACAAGTGCGAAAAGTGGTTTTTCAACACTAACACAAGTGCGAAAAGTGTTTTTTCCACACTAATACAAGTGCAAAAGTGGTTTCCTGCACCAACACAAGTGTGAAAAGTGGTTTTTCAACACTAACACAAGTGCGAAAAGTGGTTTTTCAACACTAACACAAGTGCGAAAAGTGTTTTATCCACACTAATACAAGTGCAAAAGTGGTTTCCTGCACCAACACAAGTGCGAAAAGTGGTTTTTCAACACTAACACAAGTGCGAAAAGTGGTTTTCAACACTAACACAAGTGCGAAAAGTGGTTTTTCAACACTAACACAAGTGCGAAAAGTGGTTTTTCAACACTAATACAAGTGCAAAAGTGGTTTCCTGCACCAACACAAGTGCGAAAAGTGGTTTTTCAACACTATCACAAGTGCAAAAAGTGTATTTTCCACACTAATACAAGTGCAAAAGTGGTTCCCTGCACCAACACAAGTGCGAAAAGTCGTTTTTCAACACTAACACAAGTGCGAAAAGTGGTTTTGCAACACTAACACAAGTGCGAAAAGTAGTTTTTCCACACTAATACAAGTGCAAAAGTGGTTTCCTGCACCAACACAAGTGCGAAAAGTGGTTTTTCAACACTAACACAAGTGTGAAAAGTGGTTTTTCAACACTAACACAAGTGCGAAAAGTGGTTTTTCAAAACTAACACAAGTGCGAAAAGTGGTTTTTCAACACTAACACAAGTGCGAAAAGTGGTTTTTCAACACTAACACAAGTGCGAAAAGTGGTTTTTCAAAACTAACACAAGTGCAAAAAGTGGTTTTTCAACACTATCACAAGTGCAAAAAGTGTTTTTTCCACACTAATACAAGTGCAAAAGTGGTTTCCTGCACCAACACAAGTGCGAAAAGTGGTTTTTCAACACTAACACAAGTGCGAAAAGTGGTTTTGCAACACTAACACAAGTGCGAAAAGTGTTTTTTCCACACTAATACAAGTGCAAAAGTGGTTTCCTGCACCAACACAAGTGCGAAAAGTGGTTTTTCAACACTATCACAAGTGCAAAAAGTGTTTTTTCCACACTCATACAAGTGCAAAAGTGGTTTCCTGCACCAACACAAGTGTGAAAAGTGGTTTTTCAACACTAACACAAGTGTGAAAAGTGGTTTTCAACACTAACACAAGTGCGGAAAGTGTTTTTTCCACACTAATACAAGTGCAAAAGTGGTTTCCTGCACCAACATAAGTGCAAAAAGTGTTTTTTCAACACTGACACAAGTGCGAAAAGTGGTTTTTCAACACTAACACAAGTGCGAAAAGTGGTTTTTCAACACTAACACAAGTGCGAAAAGTGGTTTTTCAACACTAACACATGTGCGAAAAGTGTTTTTTCCACACTAATACAAGTGCAAAAGTGGTTTCCTGCACCAACACAAGTGCGAAAAGTGGTTTTTCAACACTATCACAAGTGCAAAAAGTGTTTTTTCCACACTAATACAAGTGCAAAAGTGGTTTCCTGCACCAACACAAGTGTGAAAAGTGGTTTTTCAACACTAACACAAGTGCTAAAAGTGGTTTTTCAACACTAACACAAGTGCGGAAAGTGTTTTTTCCACACTAATACAAGTGCAAAAGTGGTTTCCTGCACCAACACAGGTGCAAAAAGTGGTTTTTCAACACTAACACAAGTGCGAAAAGTGGTTTTTCAACACTAACACAAGTGCGAAAAGTGGTTTTTCAACACTAACACAAGTGCGAAAAGTGGTTTTTCAACACTAACACAAGTGCGAAAAGTGTTTTATCCACACTAATACAAGTGCAAAAGTGGTTTCCTGCACCAACACAAGTGCGAAAAGTGGTTTTTCAACACTAACACAAGTGCGAAAAGTGGTTTTCAACACTAACACAAGTGCGAAAAGTGGTTTTTCAACACTAACACAAGTGCGAAAAGTGGTTTTTCCACACTAATACAAGTGCAAAAGTGGTTTCCTGCACCAACACAAGTGCGAAAAGTGGTTTTTCAACACTATCACAAGTGCAAAAAGTGTATTTTCCACACTAATACAAGTGCAAAAGTGGTTCCCTGCACCAACACAAGTGTGAAAAGTCGTTTTTCAACACTAACACAAGTGCGAAAAGTGGTTTTGCAACACTAACACAAGTGCGAAAAGTGGTTTTTTCCACACTAATACAAGTGCAAAAGTGGTTTCCTGCACCAACACAAGTGCGAAAAGTGGTTTTTCAACACTAACACAAGTGCGAAAAGTGGTTTTTCAACACCAACACAAGTGCGGAAAGTGTTTTTTCCACACTAATACAAGTGCAAAAGTGGTTTCCTGCACCAACACAAGTGCGAAAAGTGGTTTTTCAACACTAACACAAGTGTGAAAAGTGGTTTTTCAACACTAACACAAGTGCGAAAAGTGGTTTTTCAATACTAACACAAGTGCGAAAAGTGGTTTTTCAACACTAACACAAGTGCGAAAAGTGGTTTTTCAACACTAACACAAGTGCGAAAAGTGGTTTTTCCACACTAATACAAGTGCAAAAGTGGTTTACTGCACCAACACAAGTGCGAAAAGTGGTTTTTCAACACTATCACAAGTGCAAAAAGTGTATTTTCCACACTAATACAAGTGCAAAAGTGGTTCCCTGCACCAACACAAGTGCGAAAAGTCGTTTTTCAACACTAACACAAGTGCAAAAAGTGGTTTTGCAACACTAACACAAGTGCGAAAAGTAGTTTTTCCACACTAATACAAGTGCAAAAGTGGTTTCCTGCACCAACACAAGTGCAAAAAGTGGTTTTTCAACACTAACACAAGTGCGAAAAGTGGTTTTTCAACACCAACACAAGTGCGGAAAGTGTTTTTTCCACACTAATACAAGTGCAAAAGTGGTTTTCTGCACCAACACAAGTGCGAAAAGTGGTTTTTC